>NW_009188085.1:0-3281 GCF_000690835.1 Fulmarus glacialis
TATAATATAGCATATATAATATGATATATAAAAATATCTATATGTTAGTAATACATATATTTTGGTAACGATCTAAACATTGTCATTATGTTCAGGTGATTTTATAGGGAAATCTTCAGGCAAACATTTTTAAAGGCCTGATGAAACAGATATGCCAATTTCTATCTATAAACTGTAGTGATGTTGATAAAAATTTCCCAGTTTCTTAAAATAATGCTTCATATACAGTAATCGTAAGAAAAATCCTGCCCTGGAGCATTGCATCTAAACAACAAAACACTAAGTCCTCCTGCATTTTTCCCTCACCTCCACGTCTTCACTACAGAGTTGGGAGACACTTGCCAGCTTTAAAAGAAGAAAAAAAAGTAAATCCACTCTCTTGCTGTTAATTCTAGAGAATGAGGTCCTATAGCAAGGTTTTAACATTTCTGCCTGATATCTCCTAATTCTATCTTTGAACGTGTATTTGATTTTTTTTTAATTTTGTTTATTTTTAATTTGTTTGTTTATTTGTTTGGTGATGTTTCTAGTCAGTGAACCATCATCTCTAGCGGCATCCCCCCATCAGGCTGTGTCGGGGCACAGTCACCATAAAACGCACATGCAAGCATTAGGACCAGAGGCAGGGGAGGCTCTGTTCTCAGTTTACGTAGCCGCCAGTGTATCTCCACAGCCTCGAAGCCAGGCTGGTAGAGCACTTTGCTTGGTTGAGCCCAGGCAATAATTCCCAGCTGCCGTGCCAGAGGGGGGCCGGGCAGGGGTCCCTGCACCCCACCAAATGCCCCTTGCGCACAGAGGGAGAGTGCAGAAGTTATGGGAGGTGATTTGGGCTGTCATCACTGTGGGCACTTTGCTCCCAAAGACAGAAGCTCCGTCAAAGGGTGCTGAAGGATAAATTCAGGTGTAAAAGACCCAGAGACAATTTGTTCAGGGAAGCTAGTACTGCAAAAAGGAAGCATTACCAGCCAGCTTCATGCATCTTCTTAGCAGAAGGTCTTGGCACCTGCATGTTTTCCCAGCCCTCTCTCCCATTCAGAAGCAAACATGAAGCAATGCAGATGATTTGTGGCCTATTCTTATTCCTGCTACAGAGAATGAGTGTTGCTTTTGAGTCTGGGCGGGAGCAGGTCTCCTATCTCCTCTGTATCTGAGCAGGTCTCGTATCTCCTTCAGCCGCACAACTCTCTGTTGTTTTTCTCCCCCTCACTTAAGGAGCTCACAGAGGCAGATTCCGGGTGTATTGGTGTTTTTATCTTTGGTCTCAATTATTAATGGGTCTAATAGTTAACATTATTAATCAAAGGCTGCCTGCTCTAGTAAAGGTCTAATGGTATTTTAAAGCTCTTCTTCCTAGAGCAGAGCTTTGTCTGTGAACAGTTAACCAAAGTTTTCCCCCGGGTCTCCCTAGCGTGTCACTAATCACTGCTACTTTCCCTTGCAGGGATGGCTGCTTTTTGGCTGATCTGAGATGCAAGGGGCAAAATCAAACTAAAATATCGGCTCCGTATTTAAGTTAAATAACGGTGCTGTTGCTATTCTGAATTCGGTAGAATTCCCTGAAATAATTTCCTGGGAATGGATTTGGCAGACTTTACTTTCCAACTCATACAAATATGTTCTTGCTGCTTCGGAGTGATTGAACGGAGGAGTTTGCATGCTGTGGTGTGCTTTTGATTTCCTCTTTACTTTATCCCTGCATTTTTTTTCCCCCAAACCATTATAGAACATTATGAACTCACTGAAAAGCACTGTGGGGTATTTTTTCCCTGTTACGTTATACAAAGTTATACCATCAAATACTACCCTTCAGTGGGACTCCTTCTTAGCTGGCTGCGTGGCTATACAATTGAGAGCTTGGCAAACGATAGCAAGTAACCCCTGATGTCACCATAATGTTTGATAAAGCTTGTATTAGGATAAAGTATTTTTCAGTTAGGTTTAACTGCAATGCAAAGTGAAAAAACAATTATGCATGACCAGACTGTTCCTGATGGCTTTGTTCTTGTAGCATTGTATCTGCTGAGGGCAGAAACTGGTCAGTGTTAAGCGCTACTGTAATGTCTTATAATGTCTCTCTCTAGCAATACCTTACATGCTATTACAAACCAAAGGGCAGAGTTCATATTCGTCCATTGAAGTTTTGCACAGCCCTAGCAATTAATTCAGCTACTTCATATTCTTGCTGAAACCCCTGGTGTGGTGGTGGGGGGAGCCTGGGGCCGTGGGTTTCACCTGCGGAGGAGGGCGAGAAGCCTGTTTTGGGGAGAGCAGGGGCGGTGGTCTGCGCTCAGGGGGCAATGGGGAGCAGCGAGGTGCTGACGGTGGGTGCAGCAGGTTGTTGTTTGGCACCTGGGTGGCTTCACTCAGCAGGTGTCTTGGAGAAGGCAGCCTGCAAACAGGGGGTGGAGGGGGGATCTTTTTGCAGTGGGGCCCTGGGAAGGAAAGAAATGGGCCTCTAGTGTTGTGGTGTCTCCTCCTGCCCTCTGCTCTTTTTGGTAATCCAAAAACTGGCAAACTGGTAACAACGGACGAGGAGAAGGCTGAGGTACTCAGCAACTGTTTTGCCGCAGTCTTCACTGGCAACCTCTCTTCCCACACTTCTCAAGTGGATGAACCGCAAGATGGGAACTGGGGGAGCAAAGTTCCTCCCACTGTAAGAGAAGATCAGGTTCGTGACCACTTGAGGAACCTAAACATATGTAAGTCTATAGGACCTGATGAGATGCATCCCAGAGTCCCGGGGGAATTGGCTGATGTAGTTGCCAAGCCACTCTCCACGATATTTGAAAAGTCCTGGCAGTCGGGTGAAGTCCCTGGTGACTCGAAAAAGGGAAACATTGCACCCATTTTAAAAAGGGTAGAAAGGAGGACGCTGTGAACTACAGCCTCACCTCTGTGTCTGGGAAGATCATGGAACAGATCCTCATGGAAACTATGTTAAGGCACATGGAGGACAGGGAGGTGATTCGAGACAGCCAGCATGGCTTCACCAAGGGCAAGTCCTGCCTGACCAACCTAGTGGCCTTCTACGATGGAGTGACTACATCAGTGGACATGGGAAGGGCTTCAGATGTCGTCTATCTGGACCTCTGTAAGGCCTTTGACACGGTCCCCCACAACATCTTTCTCTCTAAACTGGAGAGGTATGGATCTGATGGGTGGACTGTCCGGTGGGTGAGGAATTGGTTGGATAGTTGCATCCAGGGGGTAGTGGTCAACTTCTCAATGTCCATATGGAGATTGGTGACCCCGTAGGGGTCCATATTGGGACCAGTACTGTT
>NW_009188086.1:0-3724 GCF_000690835.1 Fulmarus glacialis
TCTATGATAACAGAATTTGTGGAAAAAAAAGTAATAGAATGTACTTCACAACAATAGGGTATTTCTAGGCAGGGTTTCAGAGAGTAAGCACCCCAAATTCCAAGCATTCCTACTAAAAAACATGTGCACACAAACACTAGAATAAATGGAAAAGAAGAGAAATAAAACCTCCCTATCAGTACTGTTCCCTGATAGGAGGAACAACATGAGCAATTTAACATCAAATTAGCTACTAGAAGAACCTAGTAGTTAATTCCTTAGACAGCAAGCGAGAGGAGGGACGTGGCAATTATTCAATAGAGTCATATTTAAACAGATCTGAAAAGCATTACTAATGTCTAAACTAATTTTTTTATTGTTGTGTAAAGAAATTTCGTGTAAGAAATTAGATTTCTCAGCTGACTGAGATAGATACATTATAAAGTCTTACAGAAAGCGAGGGCAGAATAAGAACCTTTTTATACCACTAAGCACAAGAACAAGCACAGTACAGGCTGGCAATCTTCAGAGCCCTCTGGCAGACACTACTGCTTCAGACTCAGGAGCTAAGTCAGGAAGATTCTCCTTTATTGTTCGGATGGTACAACAATCCAAATATTTCCACTTTTTGCTCAACACTTTGGCTGATGCATTTTTGTCTAGAATAAAGTTAAAAATATTGAACATTATACAAACAATGTGAAAAGGTTTCTTTCTATGCCATGTTAAATTTGACCCTTCCTGACACATTAATCTGTGTGATTTATTATGGTAGGGAAGACAAATTCAGAGAGATGGAAAGAAATCCTAACAGCAAATTTGTGCTAAGTCCACTGTTATCATACAAAGATAACAGTTTTTCCTAAGGAGGCTGTCTACAGCGAGATAGGTTTAATCTAAAATTTAATATCAGCTTTTATGACTGAAAGAGAAAACTGAAATAAAACATGAGCATAAATGAAAGAAATTATACAAAAATTACTATAATTATGAACATCAAAGTTACTTATCAAAACTCCATCTTCTTTATGCTAATTATTTTCCCAACAGATTATTCTGAATAGGATGAAGCCATCTCAGTTATGAAAGAAAACTAGTGTTTTCCCGTTCCCTGATAATTAGTCATTCATATTTAAATAGCCTTCATTCACTGCTGCACAGGTGCCTCAACCTTTGCCACACAATGTTGAGCAGTATTTAAAGAAATAGTCTTTGAATACTTCTAAAGGAATAATGAAAAACTGTATTAACAGCTTAATCACCCTGCCTCTCTCCAAACAAGAGATTTGTCATGTGAAATTCATCTTTTTTGTCAGAAAGATGCACAAAACAGTTCTGACAGACTAAAATATGACAACGTTGTATCAGCAAGCCTGCTTCAGCAGCCCTGCTAATTTAACACCCTATTCAGCAGATATTCAATTTCCGTGCCTGCTGGCCATGAAGTTTCAGTGAACTTCTATGGGTTGGCACCTGCAAAGCTTAACTCCAATTCAATAAACATAAATTCCTGCCTTCCTCATTGCAGATACGTTAACTGCTGACTATGGCTATGACTCTCCAGCAAAAGCATGTCCTATTCACATATCTATATATAGAAGACAGCATTATATGTCCATCAGACTTGTGAACTTATGTTTGGATAGACCACAACTAATGACATATGAGTGGGAGGAAAGTCCATGAAGCATGATGGAAATACACATGTGCTCAGAGGTGTCAGAAGGAAAAAGGTTCCCTGATCAATGTATCCGCATCTGTCTGGACTCTGAAAAAGTTACTTACGGCTATAATAAGTACTAGAAACAATTTTACAAAAAAACCCCAACAAAACCAACACTCCCCCCCCACCAAAGTCTTCTAAGCTACTATATAACCTCATGGATAAAGCAATTCACCTGCATAACCTATTCATTGTCCCATGACCCAGGATCTTCTAATGGAGAGCTACTGCTAGGATGCTACACTGCATCAACCATAATGCACCTTACTCTCCCACTGACACTGATACGGGTACATCATGACTGAGTTAGGCTAGACAGGGAGTTTATATAAGATTCAATAAGGGAAGAATGCTTCTAAATGCCAGCATGTCTGATTTTGCCATCTCAGCCATAAAACAACTCAAAATCTCAAATCTGAGTGATTTTAATCAGAAATAGCTAAACAGCACAACTCAATGTTCCCATGGAAAACTGTCATGAGATATCTGATTCATATGATAAAAATTTCATTATTTTCACTACTTAAGCTGCTTCAAGATTAAAATCGAATGAAATAACCAATAGCAGCCTGCTATTTCAATAAGCTCCTTAGATGAGCATCATCCATGAATAGAAAAAGCAATTGTCAATTGTCATCACTGACGACAACTGATAATTGTCATCACTACTTTCAGGAAAAAAAAATAGACAGGATTAGCTGTGTCACTGTAAATACATAACATGAATGAACACATCAGGCCACTTTACAAGGCTATGGGAAGAATTACATGAGATTATCACCAGATCACATTGACTGATCTACAGTGGTGCTTCATTCAATGCTGCTGGTTCTTTGCAGTTTTGAAGGCCATTTAAAAATATTAAAAAATATTAAAATAATTGATCAGACAATAAAATAAATATAATTGGTTGGTTGCTGGAATGGGTAGGAGGAATTTCTACTGTTTATTTAATCTAGATTCTTGAATTCTGTTAGGCCTGTTCAATAGTGTGTGCATAGTACGGGTTTTATGGTAGTAGAGATATTTAAATTAGCTTTAAAACAAGCTGATTTGAAAGCTAGAAACTACCTCACTAAAGCAGGAAATTTGGCATGGTCTAATTAACCATGCAGAAACAAAAATTGACACGTGGCACTGGTCAATTTACGTAGCCAAACTTTCAAAAAGACCATAATGAAACATCGCTGCAGGAATCTGTATTTCAGATGACCCAAAATGACACCCTTTCAGGTGGTTAGAGGAGTCTCAGTTAACAAAACTCCCACAGCCTTAAAGCCAGGATAACAAAGAACTGCATGGTTTACTGCTTTGCTAGTAAATATTAAAAGGGATGAGAGATTTATGTGCTGTTACTAAATTGATCTGGTTTGATCTCCTTAAGGAAAGGATATAATTTTTGAATATACTTATTTTTATTATCCCTCTAAACATAAGGACCATTTGTATTTGATTCCAATAGATGATCGTTACACACAGAAGATCTACACTTCCTTCTTGACCATCACCCCAGTGTCACGTGCCTGGCTGCTGAAAGACGAACTACCAGCAGAACAGAAGTGAAAGTGCAGAGTTGTACACCAGAAATTGAACCATGATTGTTCTCTAGAAGATGGCTATCTATCCATTTTGGCCAAGATATATTGGCTTGCCAATAGCTGTTTGTCCATCTGAAACCTTTCACTGGTTCTGTGTGGTTCTGGATGCCAGGTGCCCACCAAAGCCGCTCTATCACTTCCCTCCTCAGCTGGACAGGGGATAGAAAATACAACAAAAGGCTTGTGGGTCAAGATAAGGACAGGGAGAGATCACTCACCAATTACCGTCACGGGCAAAACAGACTCGACTTGGAGAAAAAATTAATTTAATTTATTACCAATCAAATCAGAGTAGGATAATGAGAAATAAAACCAAGTCTTAAAACACCTTCCCCCCACCCCTCCCTTCTTCCCGGGCTCAACTTCACTCCTGATTTCTCTACCTCTTCCCCCCAGGCGGCGCAGGGGGACGGGGAATGGGGGT
>NW_009188087.1:0-41149 GCF_000690835.1 Fulmarus glacialis
CGGGTGTTTGGGGTGTCACGCCGGCACCGAGCAGCAGAGGGCTCCGTGCCACTGCAGCTGGCCGCCTCGGCGGGCACCGTGCCCCGCAGGTGTTCGTCGGCCGCGGGGGTTTTGATGTTGCTTTGAAACGCCCTTAATTCATCGGACCCCTGGGTTATAGGTGGTTGTTTCCTGTGCAACGTTACAAGTGAAAGCCGTCTGACTCTTGCAGGCGGTTCAAATCGTATCTAAATCAGTCCTCTCGAGTGCGACGAACCGTTTACTGGAGAAAAAGTGATTTCTGTGCCGTTGGCGGACGCTTTGTAGTCACATTTCAATTGCTACTTAATTTGCAATATCTTTTGACTACAATTTCAGATTAACACTTTTCACTTTTCTTAGTAGAAGAAATATTAGTTTCTAATGTTAGTGGCTAAGTGGAGAAGACATTTTCAACAGTCTGCTAACAGCAGCTTTTGCTTCAAAACTGTGAAACTGCCTTCTCTGCCATAGAAACCTGGAAGAAAGCAGAGTTCTTTCCCCATGAGATACTTCTCAGGTATTTTTACACTTTAGTTTACATCAGAACAAGAAGCTCTTAATATGTATTAAAGCTCATAATAACCAGCTGCCACAATATTAATATCCATAAAAATTATATAAAACCTCTGAATATGCTGGGAAGGTATGGCCTTAATCCTGGTAGTTCAAGTTACCTCCCTTAAGCACTACTACTTAACTGCTACAAGATGGGTCTTCCTCAAAAGAGCAAAACACTCTGGTTGTGTTGTGCCACCAGTGGAAATGTTAAAGAGTTTGCAGCTCTTGCCTGCTTTGTATGCCTGCTTGGGGAGTGGTCCCACTCCTGTCAGGTGTCATGGGAGGTTCTCTAA
Source organism: Fulmarus glacialis (assembly GCF_000690835.1). NCBI lineage: Eukaryota > Metazoa > Chordata > Aves > Procellariiformes > Procellariidae > Fulmarus > Fulmarus glacialis. The sequence goes on from NW_009188087.1 coordinate 873, forward strand.
AGTATGCTGTCATGAAGAATTCATCAGTCACAACTTAGCCTTGCACATACTGCAAACTCTGCTTTTAGTGTGTGGCCTGGTACTGTGGAAGAAGGTATGTGAACACTGTAGGGGACGGCAACTTTAAAGTTCAGGAAAATAGCCTGAAGTATGGAAAGGAGCAAAATCAGAGCTAATGTTTTACAACATTGATGGAAGGATCTTCTACAGAGACCATGTCTGGACTAGTACACTGAGTACTGCTTGCAGCAAATGTTTTCAGAGTGCCAGTGGTGCTGCTGTTCTCCACCTGTAGCGTGAGCTGCCATGTGTTTTGACTGTTCCAACAATATAAACAGGCATTCATTCTGTGTATAAAATGCCAGTAGCTCTTCTCCCAAAAGTTTGTTTTCCTGTAACATTTTTCCATCTGTGTTTTCAAAATAAATGAAGGCATCCAAAGTTGTTTTAAAGTTATTTGCAGAGGGAGTAACCAGAAAAGCTTCTCAGTAGTGAAAGAATGGAAATATTAATCAAAGAAACTGAGGGGGGTTTTGTATGTCTAGGAATGAAATCTAAGCTTCAGGAGTTTTAACTGCCAAGAAGGAAGATACACTGTGACCTTTCTGTTAGGACTTCTTGCTGTGAGCTGACCTGTGTGGGACTATAGAAGCAGAGGAGGAAAAGTGGCAAATATTCTTTGTGACCTGTATTTAAAGTTACAGCGTTTCTTCCCTGGACCTGATGCTTCCTTCCATCTCTTGCATTGCCTAGTCAATATAAATTTTTTTGTGTGTAAGAATTGCTTTTCTTACGAGTAGCACTGTAAGAACACTGATAAAGTTTTCAGGAAATCCCTCCCTCCAGATAAACATAATATTTATGCCTACAATGAGCTCTACCAATCTGTAATATTCCTGGGGAAATGCAGTAGAAACATTCAGTGTCTGCTTTTGACATTCCCAAAGGTAAAGCACAGATTAAACACAAGCATGTGCTCAATCCAGAACCAAATGCCCGTTTTGGGTCAAGTCTGTCCCAAAAAGGGACTTGCACCAGAGGCCCCGTCCTTGTTTGGGGCCCGCAACAGCTGCTCCCTGTCTGCTCACGGCAGAACCGGCGTGCCTGCCTCCTCTGCGGGAGCGCTTGCTGTGTCACCAATGAACTTAGGGGATCTTCAGATACTTTCTCTTCTTTGGGCTGAAAACTCTGTGACAAGACATTGCGGGGTTGTGTGGGGAGTTGGTATAGAAGGACAGAGTCTTTTGTGAGCATCGCTATCAGCAGAAAGGTTATAATCAAGATGAGGATATAGTCTAAAAATACTTATATTCTGCTTTCACCCTGTTAACCAGCATATAGATTATATTTACATCCATCAGTGTTTTCAGTGTAAAGTTCACGAAAAAGGCCTTCACTTTAGAGCAGTCAGTAGGATGTGGAGTATGTTTTGCTTTTTGCTTTGATGTTGTTTTTTCTTTCACTTTCTCTAGAATTCATGTCTGAGTAGGGAACTTTATTTATTAAATATTAATGTAACTGGCTGGGCTGCGTAGAAAGGTGTGAGGTTTTGATCATTGACTTTGGTTTTCTTACATTTGTTCACAAGGGTTACTGTTTTGCACTGTGGGTTTAATCTGACTTTTCTATTATTTTTATTCTTTTATGAATTAGCTGCATTTTTGTTATGGTGTCAGCTGTTCTGTAACTTTTAAGGACACTTGGAATGAAATTAAATGAGAACAGATGTTCTTTGCTTTAATAACATTCACTTTATGGAATTTACTGTCTTACAGGATTGCATCTGTATTTATTTTAACCTTACAGTGCTAGAACATCCTCTCCCTCAAATATATGCAATTTTTCCTCTCTTCAACCTCACTTTAGATTCAGACATACCCATATTTATTTAGAATTATACCTGTAATTGGTAGTGCTGGTTATGATTCAGATTTCTTGTCACTTTTTTCTTATAAAACCCCGATTTTAGTGGCTTGTAGCTTTGCAGTCATTCGAAGTGGGAAAATTATTTCGTAAGCTGACCAAAACGGTAGGGGTGTAGGGTGAATCTAAAAGCTCAGCTTTGCCTTTGTGAGCTCACAAGACACATCTGTGACAGCATATCTGGTTTTGTAGCCTTTATAAATATTAGGATATTATATATGGGAGCAACAGCAAAAGGATGTCAAGATTGTCTCCCAGCTCATTCACTTAAATACATGCTGTGGAACAGCTGTGGCAGAAAACATGAATCACAGAAGGGAAATGCTGTGGATTTTGAACCAACTTCTTGATTTGGGGTGATCTGGCTAATGGCTTTCAATTCTTGGGGTTAGTAATGCTGGCTAAGCTGTAAGTGCTGTAGAAATGCAGTTCTGTAACCTGGCTGCTTGTCTTAACTTTCCATATCCAGATTTTTGGTTTTCTTGCACAGTACGGATAATGTCAAATTAGGAAGTTTAAACAATAAATGTGTTTAATGATCCAAGTGCCTCTGATTTTTTGTGTTACCCTCACTAGGGAAAAACAAAAGAGCGAGCGAGCAGGGGTAACAGGAAAGAACACACAATCCTTGTTTGCTAAAGACGAACATAGCCTTGGGGGTGTCAAAAAGCTTCTCTTCATATCAAAAAATATTAAGAGTTGTTCAGGGAGGGTGGGGGTTTTTTGTGCTTTGTTTTTCTTAGTGTTTTCTACTCCCTCTTCTTTATTCTGAAGTAAGCTTGCTGCTGATCTTTTGGACATATTGTAAAGCCCCCATGTCTGTTCCCAGGCTTTTGAGGAGGAAGAGGGCAGCTGAGGGCTGGAGGAATATTGGGGTTGGGATTAGTACAAAGCAGAGAGGTTTATTTTCCCTTTGCACATAGAGGAAATTACTAGGATTGCTCATGTTGTTGACGTTAATTTGTCTGTCTTAATATATGTCTAGGTGCCTAGAGCTTTTTATGTTTCCTTAAATCTAAATAAACAAACCTACAGATAAGAAAAAGATCAATCTTGCTATTGTAGCTACATATAGTGGGTTACATTTTCAAAAGTTGCAATTTGGACTCCCTCTTTTCATAAGTGGGTTATGAACTTACATCCCCTTCAATAAATGAATAAAACTGCAGGTTATTAAAGACCATTTGGAAAAGATTTTTTTTAAGTGTTTATGTGTCTAAGTACCCAATTAACCATTAAGTTTCTGTGCTGCTTACAAGTTGTTCAAACGTTTTAGCAATGGAAGGTATTCCCACCACCTACTAACTGACATGTAACCATGTTGTAGTTATTAGCAGGGTACTTACTCCTTATAGGCTCCCCACAGAATCAACTAAGAGAAGTTTCTCCCCCAATTCAGAACAAGGCTCATCATCTTCTGGAATAGTCTTTTACTTTACGTTGCCCATCCAGGGAAATAGGGACATGGTTTTTTGACTAAGCTGCTCCAAATAAGTGCCTTATGTCAGGCAGCATGACCACTTCCTCCTTCTCCCATCACCAAGACTCAAATATGATGATTTTAAAAATAGGAGTGTCACCTTCACCTCCGTTCTTTTCCAGAAGTCTGTATTGTACATTTGCACCAGTTCGTTTTCGAAAAGCAGTGGAAGCCTTTTAGCTTCAGCCCTAACTACATCAATGGTTTTTAGCTAAAACCCATTTCATTTGCGTTATTGCATATATACAAAGACAGCATTGCCTTAGAAAAGATTCACCTGATGTTTCACAACTTGACTCATTAGTCATAACTTCTGTGATCTTCCTTGGCATAGTGTTGTGTTTCTGAGCTGTGAACAGTAGTGGTCCTTATGCCTTCCTGATCCCCAGGATATTCTGTAACTGCCTTGTGGATGAGAGCAGCTTTCAGCCTCCTCGGATCTGCAGTGACTCTGCTGCATCCCCAAGGCACAAAGACCTCTTGTCCTGCCTTTCTTTCCCTGCACATAATCACCATGCTATTACTCAAGAGAAAAGAGTAAACAGGAACGGAAGGCAACTTGCCGATTCCTTATTTCAGTGGAGAGCCCCAAGATGGGGCTTTATGGTAGTGAATTAGCACCAAGCAGCTGTAACAGAATGGAGGATTAGGACTGCGACTACAGGCTTATCCCTCTAAAACATTAATGCGTGTTCCCATCAGTGGTAGCAAAGACTCCAGTGAGACTCTTTACTTGCTCAAGCAGGTAGCAGAAGCAAATGCCGAAGTGGATAGATTCTACTGAGCATTGGAAAATAGAGGAGAAATCCTTACAGTCTGACTTCCTGAAGAAATTAAAAAATTTCTTTGTGCTACCAAAATTGCCTGATAGTGGCTTTAATCTGTCTCGTTCTTTTAGATTAATAGGTTACTAGCTAATCAAAAATTCCTCTTCATTAAGAAGTTTTAAATTACTTTTAAAAAAACCACTCTTTGTTAGTCAGAGGAAATCTATTTCTTGTCATGAAGTCTAAGGACCTAGTTAATTTAAATTTCCAAGTTACTTATGTTTTTGAAATATGAGAAGTTTCAGATTATTTCTCGCTTCCAATAGAAGTGATGATAAAGAATAAATTAAAAAAGTAGAATGAAAATTTAGAAAAATTCTTAAGCATTTATTTCATTTTGACATGTTTATTTTTAACTTTAAACTATGTTAGCTAAAATTTATAAACAGAAAGGCATTAACAAAACCCTTTTTATTTAAAAAAGCAAGTAGAATAGGTTGACATAAAGCTGAGCAAAGCTGGTTTTGGTCCTATAGCCAAAAAGACCAAATTTAATACATCAAAGATTTATTTGAAGGGCAAATGATGCCAAGTTGAATGGAGTAGAGGAAACAATTTCGATCTGCAAAGGGCACAGTTTGTTCCAACATATCGTTACAGTTGGAGGAAGGTATTCCACTTAAATGTGTATATTTGGGAGAGGGGAATCAGGAAATAAGGAAAATTATCAACTGCTGTATAGCAAGAATCATAAGGAAATATAAATATATGTTTCTTTTTTAGCTTAGTAATTATTAAGGGTACAGCTGAGCAGTACAGCAAATGTTCACTCTCAGGAGCTGGATTAATTACACTGCACTTAACTACAGTGTAAACAGGATGCCATAATTTTTACTTCCCCTTTCTGTTCTAGGACTTGAAGTGTTCTAGCAGGTTTTAAAATACCTGTCCCATCCCATTTCCCTGCTGGCTGTGTTTGGAGGTTGATTAGTGCTACAACTGATACGTTTAAACCTATTTTTCTGCAGTATCTATTCATTTGGATACTCACCTGAGTTTCCAGCTACTGACTCATCTGCATCACTTTATCTTCAAGTACTTATTCCTCTGTGCAACAGCTCTCACAGGTACGTATTGGTGTTGTGAAGTCTGAATACCACTGAAAAGCAGGCTTCTTGGAGCAGGAATTATTTGGAATTGGACAAGCAGAATTCAAAACATCCAAAGTGAATGGACACTTTCAAAATTTTGCTAATAAAATTCTTGGGAATCTTTCAGTGCTGTAGCAAAGTCTGACACCTTGAAGGCTGACTCATACGTGTTTTCAGAATACTGCAGAACAAGTCATTATATTAAAAGTTATGCTTGTAATATACTGTGTCTTTATATGGTCTCATTTGGAAGTCTCAAAGCAACACACAATTCCCCTAAGTTAAATCTCATGGTCTTGTAGGCAGGCAGGTAGGTGAAGGAGGCTGTCTCAGTCTCATTATCCAGCAGCTGAAGTGAAATTACTTCTCCCTTAGTGTAAGCAGTATCAGATTCACCTCATTTACCTGGTGGCTAATACATTCCCATAAATGATGGCAAAGTTTGGCCCAAAGGGTTCTAATGAGTGAAAGCAGCACAAGAGCAAAGTGGCATCCTAAACCCAACTGAAGGTGAGTGTACGAAGAAAATGCCTTTCTCCCTGTTTTTGAAACAGTGGTTGGCAAAATACTAGGTAGTGTGGCTTATGAGTTCTCATATTTCTGTAAGAAAAGATCCTGTAGTACTTCAGCAGTGAGCGAAGAACAATGTTGCTATGGTGACTTTTTGTTGCGTGGCAGGCAAATGTAATAATCAGTAGATTTGTTCGTGAGGTCTAACATATTAGCTAGTCTATATTTTGTAGGGCTTTTGGTAGCTTTATGAAAGCTGATACAAAAGACTGCCTGATGAGAAAATTACTAAATTTGGGGAAAAGAGAAAAAGAGAAGTAATGAAATACGGAGATATCATCTAAATGGAATACAGAGTTCTTCACCTGGCTGATTAATAATTGCTGATGTGGAAAAGATGCCATCACCCAGCATTCCTCAGAGTCGAGCCATTGGTACACTAATAGTCTAGGATGGTTTTGACAAACTGAATACTTCATCATTAATTACATCAAGGTTCACATAAATTGAGTTTGCTCCAGAGCCACTTTGCAGGACTCAGTCAATTGATGAAGAGACACTGAAATAATTTTCATGGAAAGAGGAAAACATGAAATAGGCTTTTCCCCTCATTTTACAGAAAGTAATATTTCTAAAGACACATATGAATGCTTTCTACATATTATACTGACTACTACTTAGGCTGTGAGTCTGAAATCCTTAGACAGTAATAGATGTTTGCCAAGTCTGTGCGCTTCATTGAATTATTAACTGCTAATGATTTGTATGTTTTTTCTCATGAAAGGGCAGAGTTGTTATAATTACTTATCTAGTGCTGCAGGTGCTCATGCTTTGCAAAACCCAAGGCATTGTGCCTGCTCCACGGGTCTTCTCCTCACAGTGCAGTGCAGGACGGAGGCCAGAGGGCAAAGCACATCAGCACAATACACCAGCGAAGGGTTCATTAAAAACAGTAGTTTGAGGAGTGACTTGAAGTCAGAAAGCACTTAGGGACGGTTCTGAAGCCCACTGAAGCAGATGGAAAGAAAGGCTGAATCTAACAATGAATACTGTAAGTGGACTGAATGCACTGGAGTATTAAAGGGAAGAAAGTAGAGAGAAGGGAGAGAGCTATCGTCAGTGTAGGAGAATGGGAAGTCATTGTCTGAGACATCAGAAAAACAAGCGGAAAAATCTTAATGTCCCTAGTAACCTAGGAGTCACTAGCTCACCACCTTACCACTGGAATTGAGACGAAGATATGTTGGTTTTAATTGCTCCTCACTGAAGTACTGGTTCTGCATTAATCTGTTGACTATAATGTAATCACTCCTCTCTGTCATTTCCTGCAGCACTGTAATCTAATACTGCACAAGCGTCTCACCATGTTCACATCCTCTATTGAATAATTGTGGCTTTGATTTCATGATGCATAGTCTGTTCAATCAGCCTGTAATTGCAGCGCTATCTGGAGGTATGGTTGATATACCTATGTAATTATGTTTACTGTTAATAATGCAAATTGAATCTGTTGAGTTAGTGAAATCAGTCATCCTCACCGGCAAGCAGCAGTTTCTACAGATGATTTCTTCAGCTGCTGAGGGACTGTTTTTTCTAGTTCTACTTTGCTCATTGACACAAAAGATACTCTTATTGAAAACTTTAAAAATAAGAACCAAAGCCCCATTGTGGAAGTGTCAGCACTTACTATAGAGGCTGTGCAGAAATCTTGCCTATCCAAAACAGCTGGAGAAGGCCCTGAATTCAGTGGAATGAGTGTGGTACTGGCATGCGAAGTGAGAAATGAGAAATGCATGAATTCCTGTTTGCTTTGGGTATTGCTTCGTATGGCTTTTCTAATAATGGGCAGGGTAATGAATTCAGGAGTATTTGGAGATCATAGAATCATAGAATCATTAAGGTTGGAAAAGACCTCTAAGATCATCGAGTCCAACCGTCAACCCAACACCACCATACCCACTAAACCATGTCCCTAAGCGCCTCATCTACACATCTTTTAAATACTTCCAGGGATGGTGACTCAACCACTTCCCTGGGCAGCCTGTTCCAAGACCTGACCACTCTTTCAGTAAAGAAATTTTTCCTAATGTCCAGTCTAAACCTCCCTTGGCACAACTTGAGGCCATTTCCTCTTGTCCTATCGCTTGTTACTTGGGAGAAGAGACCAACACCCACCTCACTACAACCTCCTTTCAGGTAGTTGTAGGGTGCGATGAGGTCTCCCCTCAGTCTCCTCCTCTCCAGGCTAAACAACCCAAGTTCCCTCAGCCGCTCCTCCTAAGATTTGTGCTCCAGGCCCTTCACCAGCTTCGTTGCCCTTCTCTGGACACGCTCCAGCACCTCAATGTCCTTCTTGTAGTGAGGGGCCCAAAACTGAACACAGTATTCAAGGTGCCAGTCTCCTCTAGAAAAGCATGGGAGCCATGCAGGTGCTGTGGCTCTGAAGCTGTATTTTATCTTCTCAAAAAAAATCTGCTGAAAAAACTTTGTCCCTCCCTGATACAGATTCCTTCCCCCCCACTCCCATATAAAGTCAGCCTTGGCAAAGATTTTCAGATACAGGTTTATAGTTAGTGAAATTGTACATATTCCCTGCTCTAAAAACAGCTCTCTACTTCAGTTTCCTTCTTTTTCATTAACAGCAGTTTCCTTCATACTCAAATGTTACTTCTATCAGAATAATATACTTCATATTCTAGTGTGAAGTGTTTAGAGACCATATGAGTTTGATTTGTAGGATTATACTGTTTTTCAATAACATCAAACTGCACTGGGGTCACACTATGACATTTTGGGTGTCACCTCTTCTTTCATAATCTTCTGTTTTAGAAGCTATGCTATTTACTCTTAACTGCATTTGAAACATGTAAAATCACGTGTTGTATTAGTGATTTCTTGAATGGCAACATGAAGAGGTTGTAATGCTTTGGTGACAGGCTGATGTGCAGAGTTCTTCATGTCAGAAGTATTACGCTGCAACAGTGTGAAGACTGTAACTGTCTGTGCTGTGATCATTTGGTAGGATTTGTCTGTATCCCCTCTAACACAAGAGAAAGGCTTCAACCAAAGATATATAGAATTATACAAGTTAGAGGTAGAAGAGACATTACTTTTTGCAGAATATGTTTCTCAATCTGCAGAAAAAAAAGATGTAACCTATGAGAATACCCCCAAGCTGAGTCTGAAGTGACCTGACACAGGCTACATGTGAATCAACAGCAAGATGCAAAATTCTCTAGTCCATTATCCTGCTTTCATCGCTCTTAACACCTAAAGACAACTTTCTGCAGCAGCAGTATACTGCTGGCAGGTCTCACATCCAGATAATGATCCAGCCCACACATGTTTTATACATGAAATGTGATTGCATCATGGCACAACTGTGGCTTCAAGAACCTCATGGAAGTGTTCCATTTAAATATGAAACAGGAAGAGTAGTTACAATAATGTCAATATATTCTGCTGTCAGCTCTTAAAAGGAGAAGTCTTTAGCTCATGCTAAACCAAACCTTCACAGCCTGAGAATGAAAAAGGCAGATGCCCACTCAGAGAAACAATGGTCTGTTGCAAAACCAAAAGAATTCCAGCTAAAACAGTGCACTATTGGCAATAATTATACAGGACTGTATCTATCTTTGGATCTAAGAGTATAATTTAATTTAGAGAAATTAATGTCTTCCCATGACTGATTGTACTTTCATTATCAGTATCTGTCTTTGTGAGTGGATGGAGCTCCGTCCACCTGTGCTCCCCCGTGATCAGCTTTAGAAATAACATGGTATTTATCATATATCACCAGGATTCAGAGTAGAAAAGCATTTGCAATTTCAAAAACTGTTTGGTGTTGAGTGTCAGATTTAAGTTGTTTCTAAAGAATTTCCTGGAGGTCTGGTTAGAAGTAAAATTCATTAAACAGTTTAACATTTTTAGACTCTTATTTTCATTTCAGTGATTCTCAAATAGAGGTTGCCAGCAGAGATCTTCATGTGTATGTGTGCTTTTGTCTTCATGAAGAGATGCACTTTTTGCTCTAGGTTATCATGGTTTTCCCCATTGTTACTCATTTATTGTTCGCTGTTGCTCTTATTGACAGTGCATATCTACGCAGTGGTCATACAATCTAAGTAAACTGTCTTCCTACACAGAAAGGTCACAGCCACAGAGAAAAATAAGTGAGACACTTATAAAGTAGAGGCCAGTTTAGCTCATTGTTTAGTGAGAGACTAAACAATGACAGAATGGGATGTGATAATACAAATCACCAAGGAGGAGATATGTAACACTGCAAAACCAATAATAAATAGAAAAAAACCAAACCAACTAAGCAATATCTAAATGTGTGTCTGGGTATGCACACGGCAAGGTTTGAGAAGAACAAAATAATAGTTTGTAAACACTTGAAGAATATAACCACGAAGAAGGGAGAGGTAGTATGTAAATCAGAAAGAAGCAGAACATAATCTTAACTGCACAAAAAAAGCTGCCTAGAGATGAGCCTGTGGAGTATTCTTCTGAACAGAGCATTGGAAATCTAGATCCTAAAGACATTGAAACAGACAATGAGCCAGATATTTGGGCACACACCATTGGCAATGTCTCACCCTGGCCAAGAGTGGCTCCGGGTACAGGGCAGGTACTTTCTGCTTCCCAGCAGTATGTGGCATGTCGTTTCCTTCTGCCAAAGCCTGCCTTCTTGGGACTTTCCCATCAACAAGAATTACTCACTTTGTGGTCTTTTTAGCTCAGTATGCTCCTTTTGTAAATGAAGAATTGGTCATACAGTATGAATAACATTTGAAAATAGATCTCTTGAGCACATTTAATTGAGACTGAATACAGCAAAAAATAAATTCAGTTCAGCCTCTAACAGCTGGGAACACTGCACGGTTTATGTTACACAGTCCCAGAGTTCTCCCCCCTTTTCTGCATTTAGGTGGTTGTTGGAAACCGTTTGTTGGTACTATATTATAGTTACTCTGGGCAACTGTATTGCCTATGACTCTGTAAACTCCCTGAAAACAATTATTAACGACCCTGAGTACAGCTATTTACATAATGACTGTGGAGTTTTCTTGGGAAGTGCCCTCTTAACATGCAAATCTCTCCTCATGTTGCCTGCGTGGTCCTTCAGCTCCAACTCTCCAAACGTCACTTCAGGTTCTCATGTGATGCAGAAGTGCACAAAGAAAGAACTGTAAAAAATGGAGCTTTCAAGTGGTGGTCTTATTTTCTTTACACAAAACTCGTAAGTACCCTTCAAGGCACTCTCCCTCCATCCTCCTATCTTGCACTGGCCTGGTAGGCCCACAGGTGTGGGGCTGTGGCCAGACTGAAGAGTCCCTGCCCAGCTGGTTGGAGTTGGCCCTGGCCGTGTAGCAGCTCTGCAGGGGGAAGAGCCTTGCTGGCTTCTGTGGGGCAGGATTACAAAAAAGGTTACAGAAAACAGTCAGGGGAAACCTACCAAATTTGCTATTTGTTCCTCAGCAGCACTGTCAACCTGTTTCATACTTCATTCTTCTGTCCAATTTAAGCTTTGAAGTTTTGGAATATTAGTAAGGACTTCAGGGCATTTTCCTAAAAAATCCAGGCTTTTGGCTTTTCAGACTGGAGCATAGTTACTACTTCGTAAATTAGAAGCATTTCCAAGTTGGTGTTTAGCAACTAAATGGGAACTATCACTGTTTCCCTAGAAGCTAAACAAGAGCCCTCTCCCATTTTGATTTCCAATGTTACTCCACCTCCACTCTGCTCTGAATGTGGGACTTCATATGGAGATGATGGTTTTCTTCTGTACAATACGGGTGGCAAATAACACTCATTTGTCTCTTCATTACATCTTCTTGATAATGAGAAACTATTTGCCTTTTTTTCCTAACATAAGCATCGTTCCTCTGGAGCAACACCTGAGTCCTTGGAAGTGAGCATCCCAATAAAGGCGAAATCCCTGTACCGGGGCTTGGGTAAATGCAAACTATATTATCTACAAACTGATTTCATAACAGAGAAGCAGGGCACTCCTCTGAAACCTAGACAGCAACGGTGTGTTCCCAGAAAGCCAGTAAGTCTCAGGAATCAGCTGTGATCACGGAGGGTGAAAACTTCTCAATTTTTTATTCTGGTCTATTCTTTAAAAATGCCACATTTCTTCTATAGCAGATAGTACACAACGTGTCTTAAACACGGCACAACACCTGTGAATCTTGTTCTGGAGGTCCTGGCCTTTTATATGCATTTCCCAGGGGAGCCCACACACCCAAGTCACGGTCATAATTTCCAAGAGGTGATGAGAAAGAATTCAGAGTCACGTGATTCCAGAGGATTTTGGTGGGTGTCTGAAGCTCAACTTGGCATTTACCCATTTGAGGATCTAGATTTATGGCCTTTATAGTAACTACAAACTGCCCTGCACTAGTATGAACCATACCCAGGCAGAGGAGAAACAGACATGTTACTGTAATTATGATACCTAGGTAAAACTCTTAATATTAAATACCTGTTCTTTAGCCGGAAAAATCTGTAGCCTGTATAGACATGATCTTTTTCACTTATGCTAGATCCTAAACTATTAATATGCTGTCTTTAAAATATAAGGAAATTTAAAAATAATCTAATATGACTCATTGCCTTGAAAGGAGACTGTCTCTCTTTTTATTAACTAACTGCAATCTGTGTCTCCCCAAGGTATTTGGAGCAGCTGATCTGTCTTTCAGTTCATGACTGGGTTATTGGTTATATCACAACAGGATAAATGGTATCAAAATAAATGGTACACAAATGATGCATTTGTACAGTGAGTGGCAGCACTGACAATTATGGCTTGTGTGGACTTCATTGGAGGTCTGCAAATTGTTCAATATCATAAAGAAGACAAACTAGAAGCAGGAATCTCTAGAGCAGGTGGATTTACTACCCCAACCACATGTATTTTTCAGAGATCCTATTGCCAGTTAAAAAGTGATTGGCTGTGTAATTACGGATATGATTATGAACATTAGATCAACAGGCTGACAATAATCATGATAGCCAGATTTTAGTCTCTGGCAGAAATGAGATTAACAACTGAGAAGTCCTCTCCTGGAGACTAACCAGATTTCCTGTACGACATAAGCATTCTTTATTAAGGTTGTCGAACAAAAAGGCCACAAGACATCCTGAAACAGTAGTTCCGAGAAAACTATCATTTAATCTATTTTTCTTCCTCTCAATGTCTGATGTTCCTGTCAGTTTGTTCCATAGACTACTCACGCAGTGTGGAATGGGAGTCAGGTTTGATGAACGATGCAGACATGGCAGGGAAGGTAGCAGAGCTGGATCACTGCTAGGTGAGGTATCTCATCTAAGATGGAGCAGGGCAACTCATGCGGGTTCTGGACAAGCAGTGGGAGGCCGGTGCACGGGCTGTTCAGGGCAGCAGCCAGGTTTGAACTGCAGCGTCAGAAGTCACCAATGTCCATGCCAAGCAGGCAAAGGTTTTGGCTGAAGGCAATGCAGCCCCTGGGGAGGCAGCCAGCACCATTCGCTCGATAGTCTGCATGTTCATAGCACTGGGTACCTTCTGTTCCTGCCGGTTTGCAGAGTCCAAACACTCTCCCTCTCAAGGATGCTAAATGCCTTGTAAGAGGCTCTTCTCAGAGTTTTCTGCTGTCTCCTCCTGATGATTTTTCTGTGGAGGCTGCTGACAATCCAACCCCATGCTAACAACTGCTGGCTGCAGTGTTTGTGTGTAATGTTCACAGCACTGCCAACTCCAAATCCCAAAGCCATGCTGTAAACACCGAAATGAAAATCACAATCTTTTACATGATTTTTAGAAACACATTTTAATGGTCCCTCTGCCCTGAGCTTTTTGACCTTACAGAGTGCACCAGAGCCTTGTGTTCAAGCTTTTCTTTGTGACCATGAGAGAGTACTTTCTTTTATAAAAGAAAGCTGAGATGCCCCTGGATCACAGTGACGCAGGGGCTGGGAGTTCCAGGGAAAGTGTTCAATATCCTCAATACACCAATAAAATCAACAGAGCTGACAAAAACCATGATTATTGCTGATCGCTCCACGAGCAAAGTGGAGACCTTGCAAGGCAATGATAAAACAGTAAGAACTGGTTGGCTAGACAGAGGGCAACAATAGCTGAAGATGAAAGGAGAGGCAGGGGAGCAGAGATTTATAGGGCTGTGCTGCCTGGCTGCTGGCTGAAGTACAAAGGGATTTCAGCTGATTCCTGTCACCTATAGCCAGAGAAGATATTTCCAGAAGAGGAAGGTGAGAGTCTGGAGGAGATGTGTAACAGTGAATAGAAAAAAATGGGACCATCATTTCTTTTTCATCATTAGCTTGTGGTAGAGAACATTGGAAAGTCACTGTTTACATACACCCCAAATAAAAAAGGAGTGTTGGGCAGAGGTCTGACATGTCCTCAGTTAAAACAAAATGAGCAGGAATATGACATCTCTGTGCTGTCAGACTCCTTGGAGGAGGCAAAAATTGCTGGGCGAATCCTTAACCTTTTACTCTCATTAATGTCCTGATTTTGTAAACAGTTGTATTTCTTCCATGGTAACAGAGATGCAAGGGAGGAAAACAATCCAAAGAGTTTCGGTTTTGGGGTGAGATATCCTGACACTATGTGTCCTCTGGAGCCAGCCTAGCCAGGCTTCCCAGAGACTCGGGACTACTGGAGAGCTCTTGCACTCACTACTGGCAGCTGAAAGACAGTGTCACACAGAAACGTGAGTGGCCAAGTGGTCAGAAGGACCAGGAGGGCTTCTTTTTTCCTTCTCCTTTCCATTTTCCTTGCATCATGGCAGAACATCCTCACCGACAACCTGGTGACTGAGGATTTCTAGACGTGCCAAAGACAGCCCAGATTTCATCCCTACTTGTGTGACATGGGGGGAGGGATACACTTCCAAACAGGCAGAAGAGTTCAGTTTTCATGACCCTAACTCTCTTCATCCTTTCCCCTCAGCTCATGTGGTGGCCAGGCATCCCAGCTGCAAAATACCCTGAGGTAGGAGCATCAGCCCCAGAGTCACTGGGCATAGACAACTCACTTCCCAGAACAGCTGCTGAGGAACAACCAGCTGCTGAAAGCATCCTGACCCGGCAGCTGCCTGGAAACTTGTAGTGACTGGCCCAGAGGGAAAATCACTGACTGCCACCCTTGTGCTCCCCGCCCTCCAGAACAGACAAGCAATAAGGAGGAATGGAAACATAGACAGTATCACCTACGGTGTGTCAGGAAACTCCCTGCACATGCTGTTCAATGCTAGACATATACGCAGTTGGGCCATTTGCCGCACCAAGGCACTAGCTCATTGATTTACTTTTCAGTGGGTGCACTGTTGAGAAAAAGAAGAGATGAGGCTTTCCTCCGACGTGGCTTGTTGCAACTGATTATTATAGCAACTCAGTGTGAGACCATAGAAAGTGTCAGATTAACATCTTTTTTGTATTTAAAGACAATACCTCTTTGGAACATGTGAGTTTGCTGCCTTTTTGGCCACCTCTGTGTTATCTCTGGCACTGCGGAGAAGCTCTCAAGTCCTTTGTCTACACAGCTAATTGAAAATAAACCACTACTGTCTGAACATGAATGCAACACTCAGGACCAGAACTGGTTTTGGTCATTAGGCTAATTCAACTTGCTGAAATTAAGTTTACACCAGGGCTGACTGTAAGCAGTGTCCAGGGCAAAGAGCTCAGATCAAAGTCCAGAAGCAGCACTAATACAATATTGGAAGTTTTCTCACTAAAAAGTGGAAGACTATTACAGGCCTGTAAATTCTTTTAGTTAAGTTTAGGTGCATGGGACCAGAAGCATTTCATGCTGTTTGAGGATTATGTTATTGAACAGCTATTGTTGCAATTAGCCTTAATAGAAAAATCCTCCTGAAAGCATATTTCAGTTAATTGTCTGAACTCTGCCTTTAGCTCAGTTATTCATTTTCTATCTAATTACCAAGTCATATTTCCTCTTTGTTACAAATGCCCTGCTATTTTATCCCTTATAAAGAGCAAGTCTGAATTTTTACATCCTTACTGCTATATACCTAACAGGTAAATTGCTTCAGGAATTCACTTGGGGCAGTTTGTTAAGCAAAACTCATTAATTTACTTGCCTGGATTGCCTACACACCTCTCTGCAGCCGGGAGTGCAGGTGCACGCAAACACTGGTAACCCCATCTTACAAGGTGCTAGATACTCCTCTCAGGCACACAGCCCTGCTTTCACTAAACTAACCTGGTGCTGCCTGGCAAGCACCAGCACAGTGAGTACCTTCATTAGCAGCCTCTTCAGAGAAGGACAATACCAAGTTAGCTTCAAAACCGGATTCATTTAGGATCAATATTGGTGTTTCTCCTGACTGCAGGACGACACAATGTTGGGGAACTATGGGAGGTTTTGCAGGACTGATGTCAATCTGCAAGCCAGCAGATATCATTTGACACTCTCCTTTCCGCTGCTCACTCTCCCTCTAAGTTACACTGTTGGACTCCTTTTCTTTGCTGCTTTTCCAAATTATAGGGACATGGGGTGTCTCTTTGTGGTTTCTATTCCCTCACAATCTGTGTGGGAAATCCTTAAGTAGAAAAATCCCTGGAGGCTGAAAGGCTGTATGGAGATATTGTTGCATGAAGTCCCCTGGTCTTCTGCTACTCACTGCTGTTGGAAGCACGACTAGACCTTTGACCTGACCTGATCTGGCATAGCTTCATTAAGGCATCTTCCATGAGTGGGTTTTTCTTAGCTTTTAGTGCATTGTAATATAGAGGCTGGTTTGTATACAGGAAAATATTGAAACGAGCATATACAGCTACCACAAAGACACTTGCATCTATTCTTCTGTGCTCCATGAGGAATAAAAGCTCATTCCTAGCCACAGAAAGCATAGCACTATGCAATGAAGAAGCCTTTTTGTTCCATTAACAACTTGGTTTTAGGAAGGCTACGAGGGATCTGTGTTCGGGTAGCGCCTATTTAGTGAAGGGATGGCCAGGAATGACCAAACCCTGCCACAAGAGGTCTCCAGTTTGCACGCTGTTCCTGAGGTGCAGAAGGCAACTTGTGGGACAGGAGAGAAAGAAGTGTGTTTGCAGAATGTGCTCGATGGCTTGGTTTCCTACAAAAATCTTATACTAACCCTGGAGAAATGAGGGCAAACAACACCTGCCCATACCATGCAGGCTTATGAGGGGTAGGAGAATGGGCTAAAGTAATCTAATCCTTTTCCCCGCTGGCACTGGCAAGTGGAGCATGTGCTCCCCTAAGTCACCAGAGTCTGCTCAGAGCGGCGCTGCATTCCTGTCTCCTGGACTGGCAGGCACAGCACCCGTCTGTCCTGAGACAGGCACGGCCAGGGCTCAGCTGTCTCTGTCCTCAAGAATTTTAATTCTAGAGTCAAGCAGAACTTTACCTTGTGCATCAGAATCAAAGAGCTACCAAGCACATAACATATTCCAACAAGTTCAAAAAGCTGGAAGGGGCTGTTTGGGTCATGAAACCCCGTCCCTACGATCCCAGGCAGCCACACAATAGGCATTTAATCCACTGCATTTCCAGAGCATCCCTTCCATGCCATAGCTCTGGGCTGGAATTTCTCCATATGCTGTGGTAAGTGTAACCTCTTTTGTACACACTACCAAAAGTCCACAAGACTGTAACATGCCATGGCAAAAAGGCACAGGAGATGTGGACAGAGTCACCACAGCCTGAGGTCCCTGCAGCAGTGGGGCTTTATTGGGTGAACATGCCAATCATCTGATCTAGAAACGGATGGCAGCTCATTTACCCTTCTGTTTGGGTTTTAATCTATGGATTCTTCCTTTTGTCACTTGGGGACAAGGAATTTCAGTGTCTGTTTTCTCCCTCTAAATTGCATGGATGGTTTTGTTACTGTGCCTGTTGCCATCTTTGTGCCTCTGGTTAGAAGCTGTCAAACAGCTTCTTACCCCAGGACTTCTTGCAAATTCCCAATTGTTTACTTGCATTTGATTTGGTTTCTCACACAAAGCCACAGCCAGAAACCATGTCCACAAATGAGAGAACAGGGCTGTGTTGCTAATTAGCGCCCTGCCAATTTATCATATTTCACCAAGCCTAAGCTCCCGGCACAAGTGGCCACATGTTACACTCTGCTCTAAAATTGCCCAAGGGATCAAATGGAAACTACAGTGGTTCTTTTTCAAAAAAGGGAAAATTAAAATCAAAGCAAATGTCAAAGGTGCTCTGAGGCCCTTTGTTGCACTTAACAATACATTATTCCTATTGATTCATCTATGAAGCATGTCTAAGCTGCGGCATGGAGTGAATCTGAAGTCTGCCAGGAGGGAACTGGTTCGTGGAAAGACGAAATGATGGGCAGATAAGCACCAGCCCCCATGTTCCCCAGCACTGCAAGCAAACCGCAGGGGCACCCCTCGCCCAGGCAGCTAACGCTGGTCTTTTGGCAGGAGCTGTGCTAGAAGGCACATGTGCAGAGGGGAGAGAGCCTGTCACGAGCAGAAGTGTCTACACAAATGCCCACCCAGAGGAAACTATAAGACAATGATGAAGCACAACAAGGGCAGTGCCGACACTCCCAACCTTTCAGTTGCCTTTCTGCTTTATACTTTAGCCCCACAGAGATTAGCCGGAGCTTCCCAGGGAATACACTTTTTCCCACAGTGGGGGTCAGGCCAGCCACCTCTCTCCCTGCAGCGCCTGGTTGTCTTCTTCTCATTAGGATGGAAAGCACAACTGTTGTAATACAAGGACTTTTATACTTCGTTGGCCCCTGTCTTTGCAGCAGCTGCTGCCACTGTCCTAGCACCAAGGTGCAAACTCAGAGCTAGAGATGCAAGCTGAAGGAATAACTTATTCCTGTAACAGCAACCTCCAAGCCTTCAGTGTGGAGTGAGGCATGAAGGAAGAAGCATGCCACAGGAGAGCAGCTCCCAGGATTTTGTAGTACAAGATGTCAGTACATCTGCCTGACTGTGGGAGATGTGAGAGCACTTTGGGGTTAACTGCAGTGAACGACCTTATGTCTTTTTCATACCTCTAGAAAGCACTCTGAGAAGTTAGCACAAGTACATCCTAGCAGACATATGTGCCACTACTGCTCGTGATGCCAGCTGGGGACAGCATTTGGATTTGAAACATCTAGGAAGGACTGAACTGCCTTACAAAACTGGGACAGACATGCTGTGAACATCCTGCACCCCAGGTCCCCAGCTGCTCTGCAACACCTGTTAATTCTCACAACATGCTATGGTGTCAATTCTTATTGCTTTGTTTTTACAGGAATAAACAGCTTGAAGAATAGGTGACTGATGCTATAAAGACAGTTCTGTTTTGTATAATTTTACCAAGTTTGTAGATCTCCTTCTCAAACATACTGGTGCAGAGCTCTGGAGCTGGGGTGTGGACAAGAATGCCAAAAAGGGATCAGCAGGGCACAATCACCTACCCCGAAGTGTAGCCACGCTGGCACAATGTGGAGAATGGAGGCTTTTAGAGAGAGGATTTCCCTGCTCAAAGGCAAAAGCACTCACTTAGTTAACTAAAAAGAGCATTCATGTCAGTCTGATGCCATTATGTTTAATGGAGCTGAATGTGTGACTTCTGCTGAAATAAAATAGTGTTACAACAGTGGGAGGAGAGAATGACGTACATTTTACATTGTAGCAGCCTCACGGGAAGGAGAACAAGGCTATAGATGCTGCGACCCTAATCACAGAACTGTGGTTGTTTTGTGCATTGCAGAAGTGAACATGGGATTGATATTTACATAAATCCCCTGGGAGAGCTGAGCAAAGGCAGAGTGACTGGTTTCCCTGCTAGCATGGCCCAACAGGCAGACACGTCTCTGGCTCCCTTTTCTCTCCTTTGTGATTTCTCTTTGCTTCCAATGTCATGCCATTACAGAACCCTTATGGGGTGAGGACTTGGTAAAATTAACCTGCCCAGCAAAACAGCTTCTCTCCTAAAATTCCAGAATTTCTAAAATGAATAGGTTAATAAATTGTTGTTTGGATTCACTGGTCAGAGGGATAAATATGAATTTTCCTTTTCCATTCCCATACACAGTCTACATTGGACTAATGCACAGTGGAAAACTGGAAGCAGAAAGAAACGTTCCTCCTCCCCCGTACACATGGTCAGGGTCTCACTCTCTGGCCCCACACTGCATCTTGCAGTAGAGTAAGGTTTGACTCTTTCTTTTCCCCATTGAAGGGTATCTAGCTAACACTGACCCTCTGGTCCCAATTCTTCTCTCAGCCCTTCTCCACAGAGCAAGCCTTGCTAGCATGATGAGTAGTTAGATCCACAAAGGATTCATGTGCCCAAATTCAAACAAATGGCCATAGCCTGGAGTCATTTCCATGGTTATGTCCTCAAAGTGGGTCCATAAACAGCTGCATTTTGGCTGAGCACCTGGCTTATGCCATGGGGCATTTAGATGCTGCTCCAGCTGTTTTGTCTGCAGGTGTTTTTGGAGCATACCTGATTGAGCTTGGGACAGAGTGGACCTGGGAGCAATGGGACCTCCCAGCTATCCTTCCTCCAAATGTGGCAGTATCTGTAGCACTTTGCACACAAGCTGTTAATACTGGTTTGCCTTGGATGTCAAACAGACATGCTCTTTTTCTGCCTACCCCCAAAAGCATAAACAAATCTGCACTCATAGAGGCGATGGCAAGGTAAGAACAGCTAAAACCAGCCTCTCATAAAAGTTACCCAAAATCCTGGTATTTATGGTCTGCAGTTTATGGATATGCTGCTACTCCTCTAGATCAAAGTCCCATTCATAGCCCAATTAGCAATTATGGCCTTGCTTTTAGTGCCATGTACATGGGCCAGATCAGTAGTGATGTTGGTACAGGGCAGAAACATCCCAAACTAAACGCAAAATAGACATTAGCCTCTGGTCATCTTCCAGAGTTGGGCAGCTGGAATCAAACCACATGATTCGGACAATTTTCGGAGGAATAACATAGCTACCATCTGGCTTTGTAGCATGGCTTACTGCAATCGGTCTTTCCTCAGTGCATTTTTTCACCATACCATTCAAGGAAATTTTGGAACAATAGATGATAATGTGACTGCCAGTCAGCTTTTTCCCTTCTCTTCTGTTATAATTATGGGTCTCTGTTCAGTGCCTTATTACTCAAGGAATCTTTGTTTTTTCATAACTATTTAATTAATCCCATTATTTTCTGAATTACAAATCACATTTTCAATTTCTCCATTCATCAGGGTGGCAAACTACTCAATTAGTTTTACAGTACATAATTCCCATAAGGTCTGATTATTATAGATCAGCTATGCATCACTGTGTTGCATCTATCACTTGAGACTCAATCATTTCAAGAACCAGCAGGAAAAGAAAGCATTTTGTATTTAAATGACATCATTTTTGTCCCAGTTCAGTAGAGCATTTAAGCCCATGCTTATGGGCTAGGAGGTCACCGGGACTCAGCATGTGTTTCAGCAAATGAATGATGCATTGCTGTGTCAGGGAAGGACCTGAAAGAGCTCAGCTGTATGAAAACAGCGTATCTGCCCCTTACAGCACATAGGTGCGATGCATCTCCAGCAAAGCTGCTTATCTTATAAGTATTACACAGATGCTCTCTGCAGGAGTTAGGGGATGCTGGTAGAGTCAGTGGCAGCATTTTCATCTGATTCATGTTTCTGAGGGTCTTGGCCCCAGATCAGTATAGCAAGAATGCATGCTTAAATCCCACTGCAGATAATTGGGCTGAAATCCATGCCAACCTGAAGGTACATGCTAGCTGGTATTGCTGCCTCCCACTGCAAGCCCACAGGGCAAGCAGGGCTGTGTGTTTGCTCTCCTGTACACTTCAGTGGGAGCTACTGGAGCCCTGTAGTGCTGTAGTTGCTCACTCCCACTCTAAGGCTGACAATATTAACACATTTTTTTCAGAAAAATATTTGTTTCTTTGCTAGCTTCTGTTCAGAGGAAGAAGGGAGAGCCATTAGAAGCTGCTTTGTGTGTATCCTCTGCAGCACCATTTTACCCAAGTGAGGTATACCATGGCAACCGCAGATGCAGATCTCAGGGTGCGGAAGATCCGCTGAGGACTGGCGAAGCAAGTGAAAACTCATTTGTGCCAAAAGGTACCAAGTGCCTTTCAAAACCTACATCTGACTGTGGCAACCTATAAAAGACTCAAAGGATGCCACCCAAATTAACTCACTCTTTTATTAACAACTATAATTCTTGGAACTTATTCAGTACCTTGAAGTCAGTAGACTAAAATGCTATAATCAAATTAAAATCCCAAAATTCCTTTTCTACAGTATGGACAAGTTACTGCAAAGCAAGATACCATGTGAGTTTACAATGTGGAAGGGTTGGGGAGCTGGTTCCTCAATGGCAGGGGTTGAACAACCTTGCAGTCCCTGCAGGCTGGGCAGCTGGGGTGGAGAGCCACGCAGGTGCATGTTTGTATCCTAGCATATTCGCTGGTGATCTGCCTGCTCTGCAATGGCTGAGCTGTGAAGGAACAACTGTGATGCTCATATCATGGGAGCAAACCTGGGAATGGACTACCAGATCTCCTATCCAACCCTGCAACTCTCTCCTTTGGATCAAAGAGGACAGACATAAAAAGACAGACATGAGAGGTTGAGCAAAATGTTTTTTGCTTTGTTTGTGGGGGTTTTTTTCAGTCGGTAATACAAAGTTTAACTTTTTTATTTTCAGGGAACTCTTCATTCAACCTTGCCAGGAGGTTCTGTATCAGTATAGCATTATGAAATCAACTTGTATTTGATAAGATGTCTCCAGTTATTCAGACCATGGGTAAATCTTCTATCAAAAAAGGAAATAGTACTTTTCTTCCCTTCACTTATTTATTAGTGGTATAACTTACTGTGGGTATAAAAGCAGATGACCCACTGGCATGAAGACCTATTTAAACATTTAATCTGTATCAAGATATGGGCCAGTCAGTGATTTCATCCCTATGGATCTCAGCTTGACCTTTCTTGTGAAATTCTGTCAGCTCCAAGGATCACATGTGCTTTGTATGGGAGCTTGTTGCTCCCATGTGGTGTATTTTTGCCTTGAAGATTACAGTCAGATGCAGAAAACACTCATTTAACATACTGTATCCTGAGCCAGAGCCTGCAAGGACACCTCGTGCTCCCACAGGTTGCTGAGATTCTCATTTTGTAAATCTCTCAATGGAATCATATGATAGCTGAAAATTTAGGACAAAAAAAAAGTCTTGTCATTTGGACTCCGCTGTGAGCCTTTTGCAGGTCTTGGCTTCATTGGCCTGACTCCCCTCATCTGATGAATCAGAGCATCCACTTCATAAAGAGAGGAGCCCTGCCACAGTGCCACCAAAGCAGTGAGATGTATTTGGGAATAACCAGTTGGGAGCAAAGTGCTCTGAGTTCTGTTTGGTTATAGTCAAGAGGTCAGTGTGCTACTCCTGCAGTTATGAACAGCCCCTTCTGGGGGACTTTTGGTTTTGTCCAGTGACTTTCACAACTAACAACATTAAAGTAACAGTTACTATGAGAAGAGTTTGTGCCTCTGATGCTTCAACAACTAAGCATATTGATTCCTGAGTGAAATGCACTCTGCTGTTGAATCATGTAGGCTGTATTACCAGGGTTTCTACCGGATGAGACTGCATTTCCTGCTCTCTTCAGCTTTTGTATTTATTAGTCTTAAGAGGCTCAAAATCTTCAAATCGTCAGACAGATGCGCAAGAATACATTGGAATGGAGTAGAAGTTAATATACTGTCTCAATAATTATACTAATTTGGGAAGAGAATTTGTAATTACTTTCAGGTCCATAAAGATAAATCAAAGGCACTTAATGCACAACTGCAGTGCATAAATGCTGTTTATTACCAGTACTTTTCTTCTGTAGGTCTCAGTGCATCCTATAAAAGTAAGCTACTGCAAACCATTCTACAGGTGGGGAAACTAAATTACAGAGAGCTTAAGTTACCTTTCCAAACCACTGCTCTGAACCAACATCATCCAGACAAAGTCCAGGTTTTATAATTCCATATCTGATGCACCATAGTGCATGAAGTACTAATCACATACAGAAAAGCAGTAGAGTTGTGCTCCAAGCCACAGATTTCACATCTCAGTTTGGAGCCCAGCCTACCCATTTCCCAAGCCTCCTTGGTGTGTTTGTGTGGGCAGGTGTGTTGGAAGTTCCCAACTGAAGGCCACTAAATGCAAAATGCAGTGCAGTTGAGCGCTGAGGTCCGATTTTTCCGAGGTCTGATTTTTCCAAGGTCCAAGGGAAAATGAGAGTGAAATAGGTAGTCTGTGTGCTGTTTTGGGTCTGCACATCTAGAAATTATCATCTAAAGCATCTAAAGACTCAAGATTCATCTGGACTGAAAGTGAGCTGGGATCAAAAGATATATCTAAGGGTGTGGTTTTGCACCTTCTCTGCTCCTCTCTCATTCACCAAGAGTTTGGCTCCCACAGGACCTTCTGGTGAGGGCCAGCTGGGATTTCTGCTGCTCTGGTGAATAGACCTTTCTTTTCCCCAGTGCTTGGAGCGTGGACCAGAGCCCTCCCTTCCTCTGGCAGCAAGTTGCTGTTCCGGTCTGAGTGGTCTTGTCAAGCTGTGTCCTGAGACAGCTTGCACTTCGACTGACTATGGTTTGAGGATCTTTAGAGCTGGATATATTGTCTCATAATGCAGAACCAAGCATGAAGCAAATCACCGATCTGGTAAGAATTTACTCAAGTAGCTGAATTTCCTTCAAAGTATTTTCAGAAATAAATTTGCACTGGCAGGCTCGCCAACCTTGTATTTTCATCTCCATGAAGTCATGAAGCTGGTGTAAACTCCTTATGTTGTACTCTGGCTAATTTAATAAAAATGCAGTTGCATATGTGTGTTGGTCAGTCCAGGGCTGAAGTATTATTGTGTGATATGTGTATCTGCTGTTAATGATTGCAGACGATGATAGCGGGTATGAATACTTCCTATAGTCTCTTCCAGCTGCAAGGGTATTCAACAGCTAACCTGTTAAAACAGGAGAGCTATTACGAACTCAGATAACCACAAAAAATGTAGCATATTGTTGCACCTTCACTGAGGAAAGAACTCAAATAACTCGCAAAAGAGAACCATGAAAAAGCCACACAGCCAAAACATGTACACTGATTTATTCATTGTACAGTGGGAAGGTAAACACTTGTCTGCTTTTATACCTCAAGCACAACAAGCCTCATTAGATATCTATTCGTATAGCTCGTATAGAGCAAGCTATAGACTCAGAAAGAGTCAGTGTACTTCAAGGGAGGTGTAAAGACCATTGTCAGTCAGCAAAGCTATAATTAATCATGATCATATTCTCTGGTGACTAATTGGGAGTTACATTATGATATTATTCTTGTTTTTCAAACAAACCATGGCAGCTTTAAATTGCTGAAGGGAAATATTAGCTGTGATCTTAAGTTATTGAAATGCTGTGATATATTCTGATATTTAGTGTTATCATTTCTGTGTTTGTTTGCAATCCTTTACTGCATATGGCTCACTCTTGAACAGATGGCAGGAATTTTTTTTCTGAATGTTGCTTTGATGGTGGAGGGTCAAGAATCCCTCAGTTACAGCAAACCATTGCAAAGGGCAACAGCGATTGGAAAGCAAGTATGGTTGTTTTCCTTTCCTACACAGGCAACCAACCAACCAACCAACCTCCCTCTGCATGAGCCAGAGTGTGTGCTTACGGCAAGACAGCTGCTGGCCATGCACCTCCCTGCTTCCCCCTGTGGTACATGTCGAAGGTGGAGGTACAGAGAGAGTTAATGGGATAAATATGTTTTGGCTACACAAGTAAGATATCAATTCCAAGGACATTGGCTTGATTAGAGACATCTTGTTGGGCAACACTTGTTTTTACTATTGAAGATTAACTCTGTCAGTCACAATAAAATCTTGACTCAGTCACAAATATGCCCAAATATAGACCCTGAGAAGAGGATTCTAAGGCTTATAAAATGGGACCCAACAGGTGACTCATTTGTGTATTTGTTAGAAAAAATCAAACATTTCTGTTTAAAGAACATCCAGTATCATTGGTATTGTAGGAAATAATTGCCCAGACAGGCCCAGTGGTTTGGATCAATGCAACAGCCATTATATCACTGGGTACGTTCTGTAATTATTCTATATTTAAACAGTGGCTAGAGTCTCATCCCCCAAACCCCATCATCCTGATCGAAGCTACCTGCATATAATGAGCTCTCTCAAAGTCTCCCTTCTCCTACCATACATGCTGCCGGCAAGCCTTGTTGTCCCATTTCTCACAAGCCCAAGTACACTTGCTTTTTGCATCAAGTAAGTTTTCTACCCAAACAGAACACAGCTGCTGCCTCTCGCCTGAACCCACAGGAGGAGCTGCTGCTCTCACACCCTTCACCAGTGCTACACCATCTGATCTGTGCAATTCAGCTCCTGCTCCTGCTGCCTCCCTTCCTGCACATTTCTTCACTGTACAAAATCTGTCCCCGTGTCGCAGACTGCCTCCGTTCCCCATCTCACACAACACAGCAGTTCCTGTATTTTTTGGACCATCAGCCTTGCTTTTGTTCTCGTGGTATATTTTAGGAGAGGTCTTCCCCAGCTAAGAGCTAAAAGGGACTGTGGTACTTGCTTATGATGCAGAGCCTGTGGCACACATAGGCTGCTCTGAGGAACTGGCTGTGCTGGGAAGAACCCATAGAAGTGATGCATTTTTCCTTCCCTGCACTGCGCCTTTCAGTGCAGGTAACCCTGCTCATATCTCAACACAAAGACCACAGCAGAAGAGGCCACGATGCTGCTGCTGCTGTCACTCACCTCTCAGGACAGGAAGGAAAGAGCGTAAGAGGCAAAGCAAACCCACCTTTTGCTGTCTCCCACTGAGGAAGCTGTGCCCTGCAGAGTGCCATGAGAGCAGCAGAAGGGCTGCTGCAGGGGAGGGCCTGAGCGGGCAAGCGCAGGTGCACCTACGGCAAACTAAGGAACCTGCAGCTGTTAGAGGTACTGGTCAAAGCACCTCACTGAAGGGAATGGGGCCACTGCTGTCACCAGTGTAGGGCATTTTGGTGTATTTATCTGAGGACAAGACTTCCCCTTTTTCAAATTGCCATAGAACAAATTGCCTGCACAAAACAAGAGGTTTTGGGTGCTTTACTCAGAAGGGGAAGACTTGCTTCTTGCCAAGCACACATAGCTTTCACCTGCATCACATAATTAGCTTCCTACAATCCAGTCTGTGTTGTTTCAGAACCTGATATATCCCATATCCGACAGTGTCATTCCTGTTTCTATGTCATCCTTCAATTGCCCCAGTTTGCAGGAAGTATTTGGATGTTAAATTTGATTTAAGCCATTATGTTTCATTTTTATTGAGAATCTTTTATTGAGGCTCACCATTTATTTAGCTGCTTCGGTTGCTTGTATGGCAGGTTGCCCATTGCCAAGGCATCTGAGCACCTCATCACTGGTTTAAAAATTGGCAGGCTGACAAGCCCCAAATCCTGAGAGACTGGGCCAGATTTACAGCGAGTGATTCATCTTTCAGTTGACAACTTCCAGCTGCTGATATTGGGAGGTTTAGTCCTCTGTACTGACAGCACAAATGTCTCAGCCAGTCTTAGCCATTTTATGCGATACGAAGAGATAGTGTCTAAACTAGCTGATCTCTGATGCGAAAGGGCCTGCCAGTGTTTTTTGGTAATATCATGAAGGCTATATACTCTCTCTAGTGCCACTGATAGCCCTTGACGTCAGTGAGAACAGAGCAGAGGCAGAGGTGTCTGTGTGTGTCATTTTCTTCATCCATGGTATCAAGATTATGAATCAAGACTGAGTGTGAGGCAACTTGTAATGAAGCAGCATGGCTGGGAGCCACAAGGAGGAGCATGCATGGTGCTTTCCTTACAGCCTTGGAGACACAAAATCAGCGAGTAGGTTGTGGGAGATCCAGGGATTGATTGCTAATAAGCCTGATGGCAGTCTGCTCTCCAAACAGTGTTGTTGAGAGGCAGAATCATTTCACTAGACTGCAAAATGCATGAACAGCAGATGAGATTTACGACACATTGAGTCTGAGCAATGAAGTTGCTTTAGTACTTAAAAATGTTGTAAGATACAATGAGTAACTGAGATTTCCCCAGATTAGGGTATTTTTTAAAGTTATCCTTAGAAAGCCTCAGAACCATTAAAAAGAACTGCAAAATCAAATTGGGGACTTCAGAGTAGATTCACAAAGCATAGTTAATGTTACTTTTAGACAGCTATATAAAAAATTTGGATTCTCAAAATGAATTTTCTGTTACTACCCAGCTCTTGAGGACATATAAAACAGATC
The DNA here is from genome assembly GCF_000690835.1 of Fulmarus glacialis. Taxonomy (NCBI): domain Eukaryota; kingdom Metazoa; phylum Chordata; class Aves; order Procellariiformes; family Procellariidae; genus Fulmarus; species Fulmarus glacialis. The sequence continues at coordinate 29,062 of NW_009188087.1, forward strand.
CAGTAAACACACAGCCTATGGGCATGTGGACAACAACCAAGGTCTGAGTCGCATCCAGCCTCTTCAAGCCTACAAACTGGTGGTACACCGAGCGCTGTCCGATCCACACTGCTTGCACAACATTCATCCAACAAGCTAAGAGCATTACAATGTCAAAATACCACATGTTTGGGAAAAGGTAGAGCCATCCTTTTTGGGCAATGCTTAGGGCAGTCTCCATGAAGTTTTTCTACATCCTACGACAGTGTACTTAACACAAGCTATAAAGCATATGGGAACATCAGCACCAAAACTGCTAAACACTCCTGAGGCATTGCCTGCTGTTTCTGGTGATTCCTCCTCTCCTCACCAGCTGCTGCGATGGCTACACCAGACTGTCAGCCCCGCACTGGGCCATGATCTGAACTTGGGGCTGCTCCTGCACAGCTTCCTGTCCCCACCAAATCTAACTTTTAAGACAAGGCTGACAGATAGGCGTTAGGGCTGTGGATGCTGAGGGGAATTTGCAAGCTGCTACTCGCATCCGTGCCTGCCCAAATACCTTCGAAAATTCAGGCGTCAGGCTGTCCCCTGCTCACAGGGCAACAAACACCATTTCAGCTTCAAGAATCAATGTCACAGAAGACAAAAAATCAATAGGATGACTGAATAGCAGGATCTGGGTCCTAAGAGTCACATAAATTTTATAGCACAAGTGACTACTGATGTAAACAGCTGCTGAGTTGTATAAATCCCTGCATAAATGTTTTACAGGATTGGGCCCCCAATTGCCTGCTTAGTGCCAAAAGACTTGCTTGTCACACACTCTGACTTCCTTCCTGCACATTTTTTTTTTAATTTCATTATTGTATTTAAAATAGATGGGAAGAAGATGCTTTAAAACTGTTTACTATTTAAAGCATAATTAATATTAAATTTGTGCAGGATGATGAAATAGAGCAGAAAGTAACCCTGGTTTTGGATAAATTCATTTCCTAACACTTTCAGTTAGGGAGGGAGAAACCAATTTTTTTCTTTCTACAACCTTTTATAGTGTTTTATTCAAAATGCAATTCAATCACAGCTACATCCAGACACACAGCCCCCACAGAAGCCTGACTATTGCTAGCAAAATGTGAAAATGCATTTTCTGGCCCCCTCCCAGGAAGGGCTGGTATAATTGTGCTGCAGGGGAAGGGTGTGCTCTTTCTTAAATTTGGTTCTTTCACTAGTTATCCCTAGGGTAGCGATATAATTTTTTTTTTCTTAAGTCCTAGCTCAAGGATATTAAAGTTACCACAGGGAAAAATAATTTTATTGGAATCACAACTACAGTGATTTTCTGCCTCTGGACCTGCCTATTTGCCTTCCTTAAATTAACAGCTTCTCAACTCAAATCAAAATACTTCCTAGTGTAAAAAACACCCATCCTGTTTATTCACACCTAGCAGGGTGAATAGTTCACTTAGTAGACTCAGAAGGAAATCATTGTAAGCATCATCTGCAGCTGGACAAAGGTTGCCCTAGGGCTCTCTGAAAGTCTTTCCTGTCTATGTCTTTCTGAGCCACAAAGTGCCCAAGGCAGCTGGAAGGTTTCTGGCAGTGGCAGAGCAGACAGGGCAGTGGTCCATGAGCCAGGAGAGCCAAGTGCTGTTTGCTGCAATTCACCTGTTGCATGGCCCTGGCCAAGATACTTTTTGCCTTACCTCCTCCATGGGTTGTCTGCTGCTGGGACAGGGCATTTGTGCAGCAGGGGCTGGAGGCAGCAGAATGAGCAAGGATTCCTCCTGAAGCCATGGAGCAGAGGAACAGGTTTGCCTTATCTGTCAGAGCTGGAGGAGGCCTTTCCACCTCTTGGAGGTGTTCACAAACCAAACACTAGCTCATGAAGTGAGACTGGGGACAGCTTTCAATATCCCCCAAAGGCTGGGATGTTCGTCTGAACAATTTAGAACTCCTTAGCCTACAGGAGAGAGATGGGCAGCACTCAGTGTAACATTGTTCTCCGCATCATGGTTCTCCTTTACAGTTTTTTTCCAAAACTCTTTTCTCTTTCCAAACCCAGAGTTCTTCATCCTCTCAGTGAAGAACCTTTTCCTAATGTCCAGTCTGAACTTCCCCTGACACAGCTTCATTCCATTTCCTCGTGTCCTATCGCTGGTCACCAGAGAGAGGAGATCAGCACCTCCCCCTCCACTGCTCCCCTTACGATGAGGTCACCCCTCAGCCTTCTCTTCTCCAAGCTGAACAAACCAAATGACCTCAGCCGCTCCTCATAAGTCTTGCCCTTGAGGCCTTTCACCATCTTGATCACCCTCCTCTGGACACACTCTAATAGTTTGATGTCCTTCTTATATTGAGGCGCCCAAAACTGCACACGGTACTCGAGGTGGGGCCGCACCAGTGCACTGTGGAGTGGGACAGTCACCTCCCTTGACCAGCTGGCTATGCTGTGCTTGATGCACCCCAGGATACGGTTGGCTCTTTTGGCTGCCAGGGCACACTGTTGACTCATATTCAACTTGCCATCAACACAGACCCCCAGATCTCTTTCCACAGGGCTGCTCTCCAGCCTCTTGACCCCCAGTTTGTATGTATAAGCAGGATTAGGCCACCCCAGGTGCAGAATCTGGCACTTGCTCTTGTTAAATTTCATACAGTTGGTGATTGCCAGCTCTCTGGTCTATCCAGATGTCTCTGTAGGGCCTCTCTACCCTCGAGGGAGTCCACAGCTCCTCCTAGTTTCAGATCATCGGCAAACTTAATGTACATTCGATTCTTGCACCCAGATCATTTATAAAAACATTAAAGAGCACTGGCCCTAAAATTGAGCCCAAAAAATCCAAAGAGTTTCTCATAACCACACAGAGGACAGAGATTTAACTAATTTTCCAGCTAATCTTAACAGTATTCACTTTAAGACAGTCTTTCTAAGTTCTGTACTAAGCCACCTCACTGGTAAAGATCTGGATATGAAGTGTCAACAGAAGATTCAACTTTCACATTCTTGACTGTAAGCTCAGTTTTATAAAACACACCTGCTTTGGTATATACAAGTAGTCAGTCCCATTTTGGCTTGACTTGTCAATGCTCTTACTAATGTAATCTTCATCTCACCTAGGCTGTCTGGTTTACTTGTAAATAGGAAAGTCTGGGCTAATACTCTGTTCAGAGGAAATAACACTTACTCCTAGTGTAACTTCCAATTATTTTTATTAGGCAACCCATGAAGAACTTGGAGAAGAGAACATACCTTTGTCCTGATATTCTTCTAATTTTCTTGAGACAAATTGCAAAAAATCACAGAAGGGGCATCACATTGTAAATTCTAAGAAAATCTTCCCACTTGTTGTGCCTTGGAGTATCTTTTAAAGGAGAATGTCTGATGCAAGTTCCATTTAAAGATATCTAACTGAATACCTACTGAAGCTGCTAAGCCAAGCACAGAACAGTTAGAAATTCTAGGTTATCTGATCATGATTTTCTCTCCTTATTCAGGCACATTAGGCTACATTTTTTTATTTTATATGAGTTTTGGAAGAGTTCAATAGCCCCAGTCAGAGTCCTATCTCTGCAAATAAACATCCAAACTGTCTATAAATACTTATAAAAACAAACAAAGACCAGGCCCGCTCCCCGTCTCTAAGCAGATGAAGCATACCTACATGGGTATGTCAACAACAAATTATGACAAATCAGTGTAATTCCTTTCTACAAGAGGGAGAAGAGGTAGAGACCATACATCTTTGCAAAGCTCTGATGCCATCTTTCCACAGTATTTTCATAAGCAATCTAGAGAAATGTGGCCCAAATGAGACTGCTTAAAGGTGAATCAGAACTGACTGAAAACTGTGTCAGAGACACATGCAGGAAAAGGGGCTTGGTATAATTACACATTTTCACCAGTAAACAGGTCAGAGTTAGCACTCCATTCTCTGGGACTCATGGAATGTTTCTGAACAGTGCATGGCAGAAGCAGCCAGGAGCTGAGGGCAGAGGCATTGAGAGGGGTCAGACTGTGGCTCACTCACCCCAAGTTCTCTGCAAACAGCATCATGAGGCTTTCTGTCTTACTGAGAGCAAAGGTAGCTGTTGCTCAAAGAGGACAGACCTGCATTGCAGAAATAATTCTAAGAAAGACCATTATTTTGTACTTTTCTTTGAATACAAGAAAATGTGTGCATCAGATGTCAGGAGTGATTACGGTAATTAGATGAATGATTAGGTCAGATTGATGATGGCAAAAACTCACAGCAGCTTACTGATTAAATGGAATGAATTTTCAACCTAATTTTCCTCCATCCAGCTTCAAAAACATAGCTAATATTTTATGTAACTAAATTCCTTAAACTTAGGGGTTTGGAATCTAGCCAAATATCTTTAAATTAGATGAGATTATCTAACAGTATCCTAGTACAGTTTTAGAGTGCCAAGTTTATACTGCACAAGGAGTTGTGCATTTAACATTAATAGTGTGCAGAACACTTCACAGTGGTACATAGTTTGCCCTACACCGCAGAGCTCCTGTTCATGATGGTACATAGCAAAGACAATTTGGGAACCCCTGGTGGAAAATTAAGGAGTTGAAGTCCAGAGTAACAGCCTGTAACACTGATGATGCTCATTAACACTTCTCACTCATCATTTTGCCTACAGTAAGCTATGACATACTGCAAACATGAGATTAAATTTTAATGAACAAGTGCCAAAAACTCCCTCTTCCCTCACGTTAAAACTGGAAAGCTGAAGTGGTAAGCACTGACTGTGTATTTGCTGGGGCTCAGGGGAAATATATAACAGTATGTCTTTCCCAGGGACTGTCATATGAACTTAAATTCTCCGTGTTCGACTTAACATTAGTCATCTGCCAATTTCATTACCCATGAGCAAAACTTGGAACTGTGTGTGTAGTTAGGGCAGCAACATAAGGAGGCTTTATAGCATAGAACAAATAATGCAGTATTGAACTACAAGTATTTTTACCAAGAACTTTTTAGAACAAGAGCCAAAGCTGAGAAAACTTGCTTGAAACGAAGTACTGATGGCAGACTGACTGGAGCACACCAACATTGCAAGTGTGTGCCAGACACAATTTCCAAAGCAATGTTGTGCTGCCTTGGAGTGTCTCATACTACAGTGTCAGCCTTTCAGCCCTTAAATTACCCATACAGTGTGTATGTGTGTACATATTTCTGTACTTCTTGACAGTGCTCAGAAGTTACCTATTTGGTTTTTTTACTACTCCAGGGTAACACTGGAGAGGAGAAAAAGACCTTGACTTTTGCTCTGTAGCAGGTTATGTATGGGTTCCTCCAGGAGTAATAGACACCTTCACATCCCTCTGAATGGGCCACCTGCACCCTTTCCCTATGTGTGGAGCAATGTCCTACTGCTACTCAATGTATGGTTTTGCCATACAGCTTTGTAATGCAAAGAACAGTTTTTAAGCTGAACAGTTTGCAGGTTCAAGTCCCGATAGCCTCAGATTGCATGCGACCCTGGGCAGCTCATCAGTGCGCTAAAGGCCCTGTTCACAGCCATACAGGTGGATGCTTCTTTCCCCTCTCAAATGCTGTGGTGGCAACTATAACCAAGAAACCAAACCAGGGGGAAGTGTATAAACATCAAAATCAAGTTCCAGCTTTCCTTAGCCACTTGCAGGATTACATAAATCAGTATATTGCTGCTTCCCCTTACACTTGAATCTAATGATTTCATGCCCACCATACTATTAATTTTAGGCCTGCTAGCACCTCTAAGTGAGCTGAGCTGGGGCAGAATGGGAACATGCAGAAATGACTGTTTCAAAGCAATAAAACTATCCTTTGGATGAAGTGTGTGAATCTATTATACTATGATAAATCGGAAAGCAATAACTGAAATCCACAGTACAGTCAGACACCTTAAAATGAAATTATTAATAATTTAGTCAGAGTTCATAAAACTTAGGTAGTTTTTCATATGAAGGATACTTTATCGGAAGACGACGAAACATCTTTGTTCTTTTTACTACTGCTGTTATCATCTTATTGAAGTAGTATCATATGTCATCTTGCCTTTTAAGAAAATGAGTACTTTTCCACCAATTTTGCAAAGTGTGTAGCTGAAAGGGATACAGGTGTTTACATAGGTGTAATTTTTATTAGAAATGAATTTATTAGAAAATAATTTATTAGAAATGAAAAATGTGTTTTCCCTGTGAATTTGGAAAGATGGGGAAACAGGCAAATCAGTGAGACTTTTCTGGGCTAGCTAGAATATCGTATGATGATAGTGAAGATGGTGAAGATCGTTCAGTGCTTAAGGTCCTGGAAAATTTTGATCAGGAAACTTTTCCACAGAAACATCCCAGTTGTAGTAGCACTGGCCTTATTCTCCACTGCTTTTCTCTTATGCACTTTGTGTAGATGTTTAAAATGTTACACTCAACCCATGAAACGCCAATGCATGATTTCTTTTACACAGAACAAAGTAAGACAGTAACATCCATTTGAATGGGACCATTCGATATTAGACGTGATAATTTTCTAAGCAATATAAACTATACTGTTTCTGGACATAAGCTACATTCTAAGTGAAAGACATTAAAGAGAAATTTCCAGATAAGCAGATTATTTCATAGTTATCCATTAATAGAATTCAGGCAGTCTTCTCTAAGGCATCTTGCACTGGTTGCTGCCAGACCAGATTTGAATACACCATTCATCTGATCCAGTATTATATTATTCTTTCCCCATAAAGATAAATTAAAGCCCTAGTTGTTTATTCTGGAATTTTTTTCAGGAGGTGGTTGTGTAGAATGAGACAGGGAGTTGGAGGATTTATGGTTTTGAAGTTTTTGCTTCAGGATGCTCCCTACCACCTCTTAACTTCAAATGCATTACATTTCAAATAGAAATTTTTACTGCACTTCAGGGAAAAAAAAGAAAATTACCACCAAATCCAAAGTATTGCCACCCTTAAAGGCATTGGAATTTGGAATTTAGGTACAGCAAAATAAAAGAAAATTATTACATTGTGATAATATTTTCCCTATGCAGGTCTTGACGTTCTTTAAAATACTGATTCTGAAAGGCATTATTTTAAAAGAGAGACTGACATGACAACAGATTTTGGAGCCAGACACACGTATGTTGGAGTTGAATGGGATCATCATGTCCAGGATGTCTTTATACAGCTTAATTGAGTAACAACAGAAGCAAAGCTATGATAGGCCCCAGCCTTGCACAAGCCTGCCAGAAAACTTTGATATTAACTCTTGCATCTAGGGCATGCCACAATGTTTATACTGAAATTGTTATTCAGACTCACTGGACTGAGGGGGAAGGGGGTCACTACAGTGACTGTAATGACAGAATTGGCAGCAGACCTCAGAATCAGTGAACTGCAGCCCTTTAAGCATGATCCCATCATGTCCAGCAGTGAATGAAAGAAAAGCCAAAGCTCAGACAAAATGTAAATCAGCTTTTTTTCACCTTTCAATAACTAGCTGAGAAACAATCCAGAAGGATGCAGTGGTTCTGAAGAATCAGAGGCCTGAGATATGCCATCTGTTGGAGTCTAATCTAATTACCAGATGACAGGCTACTCTAGGGCAGGTCTTTTTCTTCCTCTTTTATTGCAGCTGTATTACATATTAATATTTGTATAGAATATTTCAACAGTCATAGTGCAATAACTAGACCTGTTAGGTAAACTAGCAGGTGAAATACCAGGTTTTCAGACCCTGTTCCTGTGGAAACAAGTGTCTATATATGAAAACTGGACTGTCAGCAAGATACTCCTTGGGAGAAGGAAGAAGCCAGCTTGAACACTTGGGTACAGGTGCAGCTTGAAGCTAGATCTCTTGCAACCTGAGCATATACTGCAACCATAAGAGCTGTAAGATCACTATCAAGGCTAGCAATAAGAGACGGATTTTTTTATTGCTCAGTTGTGACAATTTGGCCAACATCTAAATTTTATGACTCAGACAATTAAAATGGGTATTTTTTTCTTGTCAATGTACTGTTCTGTTAAACTCCCATTACCTGAGAAGATAATTAAGGAAAAAAGTGAGGTACCAAGCAATAGATCACCATGATACCAGGAGTTGGCTCTGAGCAGAAGCAAGCTCAGGAAGAGCATCCCCACCCAGATGGAGCTGTGCAGGGAGAGCACAAACACAGCTGCAGAAATGCCCGAATGGGCAATGAAGCTGGTGGGGCTGAAGGCTGCATATGACAAATGGGGGCAGTGTAACACACCTTACAGCTGGGAACATGACATTTAAGTCTAGCATAGCGACTTCCTAGTCCATACAGGGAGGGATAGAGAAAGAATTGGAAGTTATATGGTGAGAACAGAGCTGGACTAAAGGGCTTTTGCAGATCTAGTCTGTAGTTGGCAAGGCCAGGGAACGTTTGTTTAGTTCTGCATAATCAATAGCTCAGAAATGTCTCACTACGCTCAAATGTTGCAGAAGTGTTTCCACATCCATTATGAAATGTTCACACAAGTGTAGAGTACTTGAAGGAGAGGAGATGACACATCTATCCGTTGGAGCAAAATGGAACTGAAGCAGACAGCTGCTGCTGTTTCATCACAGTTAGCAGAAAAACGTGTCTCCAAGTGACATCAGAGAAGAAATATTGTTGTTCAGTAAAACAGATTTTCAAACTCACAGTTCCAAGTAGCCTGTGTTAACCATAGGCAGTGTAGTGCTCACCACCATACTTCAGCTGCCTCTATATGAATGCATATTTGAAGAGTCCAGTTAGTTAATGGGATATCCATAAGCAAGAGGAGGTGGTAAGCAACAGTTTCCTTCTGAAGTGTTTATCTGAGAAGCAGAGAACACAAATGAGTGATTTAGTGAGGGATGGAATTATCTCCTTCCCCTTATGGGCCCCATTTTGTAATCGTCAGAGCCAGGCTGCTCTCTGAAGGCTCGAAGTACCATTGTGTCTTTTTCTCTAGACTCAGATAATTTTTGCCAAGAAAATATTCAGTTGAGTCACTTGAGACTGATGAGATTTCTGAGTCTCATCAGGAAGAGATGTAGCTGCTATACTTATTGAACAGAAATTGCAGGGTCTTACTTCGATAAGTAAAGACAGTGCAGGCTGCTGGGGAAAAAAATAATTTCTGTAGCTCATTGGCTTCAAAACGCTTCATTAATAAATACAATTTTGAATTTCACTTGTTTTACATTCCAAACAGATGGCCTGGCAAGGCATAAGGATGTTTAACTAGACCCTGTCTTTACCACAACATTTGCATGACCGTAATGATTAGCACAAAGCCACTTGTCTGTTTCGAGTTCTGATCCTTGCAGACATGAGCTTTACTTTCAATGTCTTAGAAGGATTTTCTTCTTCCCTCCCCACAACCCATCACCCAGAACCTTGTCCAGTGTCCCTACCCATAGCCCACGTTTGGTATGTCTGCTAGAACTGGAGTTTGATCTAATTTCTACTTCTCTCAGATGGATCAGTTTGTTGGCTTGAATGATTCCTTATCAAATATGAGCACAGGCCACTCCAGAAAAACACCAATAACTATGATGTCAGTGCAAAACACTTAATACACCTTATCCAAGTATGGATGTAACCCATTACTGTGCATGTTAAATTTAATTCTCCTCCCTGAGAAGAGTGAGGTAAAGTGGACTGGAATCCAACGTTCACAGAAGAAATTCATCAAGATAATCACTAGTGACAACAAAAGCGAAATGCCTTAAATACATCAGGCAACCACCCACACTGTGGTGCTTTATTAAAGCAAGTGCTAGTAAGGTGTCTAAACCTTGTCAAGAAGCAGAATATCTACAAATTACTTCGCAGCTTTGTGACATATTCTCAGAATATTAGAGCTATTATAGATCAAAGCTATTTTAACAAAATGTGTGCTTAAAGTAGTGCTGCTTTGGGGATAATTGTGCAAGTACAATAATTGTCTGATTATATACTTAATGGCCAGATACAGGTATTCTTTTAATATTGGAAAGTGTATTTGGCTTGCTCTTACATTCTTCCTGCAAATGGAATTGCTTGACTTTGTGCTACATTGCTAAAGCTGGAGCAAAGTTAACTCCTGTTGCTTGAACAAAAGGTAAGTGCTTTTGAAGTAGGATGATCAGATTTTTGTCTACTGTCACTGAGAAATTTCAGATGACCATGACCTGTTGCATGGTGATAACCACAAAATGCTAGGTGGACATGGGTTTCTTAAAAGGCTTACAGTTAAATGAAATTGTCATCCCTTTTCCTACTGCAGATACTTCTGTTACTTCTATCTCCAGGACGTGAAATGGTAGAGTAGGTAATTTTAAGTATTTTTACCATAAAACTTGTCTGCTATCAAGTCATTAAGAGGCAAACAATTCTGAAAGTTGGGAGGAGAGCTACACAGCAGTAAAAACAGTGAACACATGAAAAATGATTATGCAAGGTGAGCATATGAAGATTTGTTTAGAGCTAATATAAGGCACACACATACATGCAAGAGATAAATCATGCAGTTTTCAAAGGAAGTTTAGCTGAATACGTCTCTGGGATGTATCTCAATCATTCCTCTTGCACAGTCTGGGCTATGAGCTTATACTGGGGATTTCAGTTCAGCCTCATTTCCTAGATTGCTACAGATAGATACAATATGAAAAAAAAATTGCCTTACGTAGTGCTGCCGTTTAGTCTATTTAGTATTATCGTTCTCTTAACATTTGGCTACCATCCCAGGAAAAGCACATAGATAAGGGAAATATTTGCAAAATAAAGGAGAAGCCTTGGAGGAGTTAATTCAAATAAGTTAAACTGGATTCTTTTCTGCAGGAATCTTAGAAAATCCACTTGCATAAATTCAAGCAACTTTAACATCTAGGAACAAGCTGATGTTTTTACTCTAGGTATGACAGTAGCATGTGCAAATAAATCCACTCCTAGTTTTTAAATTAGCTGTCTGGACAACAATGGCAGTGAAAACACAATCCTTAAATACATTAGCAGATTGTCTGTACATACGGCAATTGCATGGGCAGAATCCCTAGACACCTTGTGCTCTGTTTCTCGGCTCACAATAAAACTCAGACTGCCAGATCTTTACTCTGCTGTTTTCCATACTGCAGTTATGCCTGAAACTTCTTATCTGAACATACTCCAGATCTCCTCAGTATTGTTACTTTTACAGTTACTTCCTCTTGGAGGGCAAAAAAAATATCCATGATTTTGAACTGTGCGCTTATAGACTTGCAGAGATGTGCGCTCCAAAACTGCATAGATGTCCTCACCTGTAAAACTGGCAATTCCAAAGAAAAATACTAAACTTTTGTCTAAGGCAAAAGACTTGAGGTAAAATCACATGACTCAATATAATTTTTTCCTGTAGCTGTTCTTGGAGAAGACAGAATGAAGTATTCTGTATTTTCTGCAAATAAAGAATGGAAAGGAGAAAAATGCTTCCTTGCTCTTTTTGAGGTCATCTGTCCCATCACAAATTCCATTTAAACAGGCTACAGGAACCCTGGTGTAACAATCAGGGAGACATGGAACCTTCAATCATCTCCTTTTCAATCAAACATTTTAATTTAGAAGCAGAATACTACAGTACAGGAAGATATGGAAACTCATTCTGCTCCCGTATATCGGATAATTAATTCATAAGGGTGCTACATCTGCTATATGCAGGGGGAAGAGGGAGTGCCATAAATGCGGAGGAAACTGCCAGCGTACTAAGTAGCAAATTTCCATAAATGTCCACAGATTTCTATCAATCTGCATATGCAGACTTCCTCTGAGCACAGCTTCTGACATTCAGATCAGAAATAATGGTCAAGAGAGGTAAATGAGACCACTTACATTTATTTTCATCAGCAACAAGTGGTTTTAAATTACCATGGTGGCATTGGCATGTTATGAAAACCTCTGAGTTAATTAGGAAGTAACAGGAAGTAATCAGTAAATTGCAGGAGTCTTAAAAGTAAGTTTAGTAGAAAGGTCCGTGAAACTTCACATGAAGGACAATTCTCCCCCCAGCTGCTCTCAGTATTGGTGAAAACAAATCCATTGTCAAAAGTTAGTTTAAGCTACTTGGCTACCCCTTAGAGTAAGAACAAGGCTTTTGGACATGATTA
>NW_009188088.1:0-24263 GCF_000690835.1 Fulmarus glacialis
ATATTATATTATATTACATTATATTATATACATTGCATTATATATTATAGACCATGGTCTTTTATTCTGCTTGATGATACTGAGATTTCCTTTTTCTATCACTGGAGACTGGTCAAATGCTTTGACAGTACTGTTAAGAGAGGGATGTGTTAACACCTTCACTGGACACATCCACCAGAAATTTTATCTTGTGCTTGTCATTGCATTGTCTTAGGATAAGGCCCTCTTCAATTAACTTATTTAGATTCTTTATTAAGTTTTGCATCTCATTTTCACTCAATGAGTTTTGCAAGACAACAATACAGACAGTTTATGGAAGCAATTATGCTTGATACTAAGTTGCTTATATTCCAAAGAATCCTTGTGTATCTTCCCTTCCATCCCTCCCTCCCTTCTCTTTTTCTTTCTTCTTTCCTTCCTTCCTTTTGTCTTCCTTTCTCCCCTTTTTCTTCCTTCTTTCTTCTTTTCTTTTCTAAGAAATATACCCACTACATGGTGTTCACATTTTTTTTGTTATTACTCATTCAGTTCAAGGCCCAGCACTTCTGGTTCTTTGGGAGCTCCTTGGAAACATTGGTCTTAGTCTTCTACTGTGTTTCCCAGATCACGGTGTCATCTGTTTAGGTCTTAGCATGTCCCTCATCAGAGAAAAATGGTTGTATTTTCTGGCGAAACACCTATGGTGCTAACTGTAACCCAACGGCAATTGGAGGAAACCGTGTCTCCCAACGGAGGTGTTGGAGGTGCATAAACATACACTCTGTTTGTCTAAGAACCGCTGCCAGAAGCCTGCTGAGGCATCAAGAGTAGAAAAATATTTGGCATAAGCCATCTCCTCCAGAATTTCTCTCCTTGTAGGTAGTGGAAAATGTTTCCTTTTTACGTATTTATTTAGTTCTTTTGAGTATATTCCTGGGCAAAGGGTCTGTCTTCTTTTTGCACTAACAAGAAAATGTACCGATTCTGTTGAACCTTTTATACACACTCTCCTTTCAAAATATTAAACCTCCACAGTTCCTTCATTTTGTTTTGTCCCTAGGCAAAGAAATGTACTTTTGAACTGTGGTAGGTTGGGATCTCTAAATTCAGTTTTGAATTCTGCCGAGAGATTCCTGCAAAGATGTTGCAAACCTCTACTTTATTCTCTCTCACCAACAAGGTGACATGGTGAAGTGCTCAATGTATTTCTAAACCAGCATTTTTTCCACGTTTTTTTCTTTTCTTCCAATTTCTTATTTATCCATACTTTCCATTCAAATGCTCCCTTCTAAGCTCACCACTAGAAGATTGATCTTCTACTGTCTCTTTTAGTACTAATAACACTGTTTCTGGTACAGATGTTCAGTGCATCTGCGAAAAAATAAGACTAAGAAATAACCCATTTACTTTCACAATGGCAATCCAGGGATTTCCTGTAGAAAAATTACACGCTGCTGTTCTAGTAACTTCCATTGAAACAGTGGCATTTTTTTTCATCCTTTTTGTCCAGGTTGTAATGTTCCAGTATTGCCACCCCTGCCAAAATATCGTATTCCAGTGGAGTGTCATGACATAAGTGGTTCAGTGAACCACGGTTTCTGAGAACTCCAACTTGAAAATCTGTGCACCTTTTTGCTTCATGTCTCCCATGGTATCAACCCTCCGTCATCTTCATTCTGCCAGAGCTCATGCTGTCTCCACAGGCTTTCATGTACACAGGATGCCATTTCTGCTTGCAAAATTCCAACTGCTTTCCCAAAATTAATTCACACCACCACTGTGCTTTCTATGATGCTTTTCCTCATCTCCGCATCTGGCCACTTCTCAGAAACTCAATATGTTTTCCAGACTTACAAGTTGAGTTCATCAACACAGAAACAGTTTCTTTCCTTTTTTTATTCTTTCTTTTCAAATATTTATCTGTCACATTTTAATTTTCTACAGAATACCATGTTCCTAAGTTAAACACTTAGCCTTCTGCACTGCAATTAAATGGAAGCTTTGAATGTAAAAATTATCATTTATAGAACTACTGCCTTGCTGTTTTTCTTTTTGCTGGCTTCTGCTGCTCACAAATACACTGAGGAGCAATATTTAAATCTTTTCCAGTTGTTTTGGGAGATCATTTTTCCACCACTCTGAGCAGTTCATTTTTCTTTCTGCTTTTGAGAGCTGTTCAATAATCACTCAAAATCAAGGAATTTGATAGGTTGCCTTCACTCAGTGTCTGAGCTGATCCATCAATTTGATAGTTTTAACTGATCGGTATTGTGCGACACAAATTTCTACACAATATTACATGGAATTTTACTAGATCATTCCTGAGCCTTTTCAAAGTACTGTTCTTTTCAAAGTACAGAAGAAAATTCTGTCTTCACATTAGCAATAGGGAATAGAACCACAAACGGACTAACCTGCCTGACAGAGCATAGGAAGCCCTTACTACTAGCTTTCTCCTAATGTTAGATAATTAATACTGCAGAAGATGGCCCCTGTGACATACTAGCTGCTTGAAGGCCACAAGGAAGGCTCTGAGGACTAAGCTCGCATATGATAGTTAAGGAAATAGTTAGGTTTACCCAATGTCTCATCTGATGAAGAGAAAGAGATTTTTTTTTTTTTTCATTTTACTAAGGTGCTGATGCTATACAAGGAATCAAAAAAAAAAGTCAGTACTTTTTGCATGACATTACCAGAAACGATAACGAAACATATGAAGCCACAAGAGTGATAGCAGATACGGCTGTCAGGTGGGGACTGAACTTTAATCTATATATGGACCAGGTTATAAATTTCATTACTGGATGATGAACTGCACCTGTTAGGCTTGAGGCTCTGAAAAGTTAGAAAGGAAGGGGACATGTCATTCAGCTTATTGGTACTGACATCAAAGGCTTTTCACTTTCTGGTCACCTTCGTAAATATAGCCTTAATGAGCAGTGGGTTCAGTTTCCTTCCCAGGGTAAAAATGTTTTCAAAATTAGAAACATTATTGTAGTGGTTGTGATTTTAAATTCTAGAACAGGCCAAGAGTCACAGAGATTTGAGGAAAAAACCTGCCTTTTACCCCTAAAGAGGCTTTGCATTGTATTATTGAAATATCTTCAGGTTACCCACACACCTGAATATTTTGCTGTTTAAACAGCACAATTTTAGTGATGATAACTAAAATTCTTGATTTCTAGAAAAGTCCTCAGAGAAGAAAGGTCTTTTTACCTTCTGTCTGGGTTCCTTTTTAAACTTAATATAACAGCCTAGATTAACATACAACTGACAGGAATCAAATTCATATTTTAAAGAAAGATATTTGGGGTATGTTTAATTATTACATTAAATATTTATATCCTTACTTATCTGGGACAACGTTGCGGTGCAGGAAAATACTACATACATCCTCTTTGCAGGTACAACTCATCTAAAATGTGCTGTCAAATCTTAAACATTTTTAATGTATTTCTTTAAGTAAAGCATTTGTCTGTACTTCATGAATTTTTCAGTTTACTGGTAAGTATCCTCTTTCCTGTTCTTTGTTAATTTCTTATTACTCCTTTTCTGTCCGGCAAAATCGCATTGACAAATATTACCCTCTTCATATATTGCTTTTATTCCAGAAACCCCTGTTTGAAGTCACCTTATTTCAGTTCTATTGTATTATCTTTTTAAGGACTTTATATCCCTATAGCATAATTCAAGCTTGTATGTGAGCTCTTATTTCTTTCTGAGTGCTCTTTCACTCCTTTCATTCAGTTAAGAATGCAACTTTTCAATACTAAATACCTCTGTACTTCATAATCCACTAATAAATAATAGTAAAAATAAAGTATTAATAAGCAAAAGGGAGGGAAGGAGGGAAAAAGGAGGTAGAGAGGGAGGATGGGAGGAAGAAAGCAAGGAAGGAAGGAAGGAGGGAGGAAGGGAGGAAAGGGGAAAGACTATTTTTGTCATCTATACTTTCTGTTGTGAGTCTGTAGTGGGTCAGTGAAGTATGTATACCTAAATCCACCCCTGCATGTGGCCATAATCAAAAATGAATTAATTGTTCTCAGCAGAATGTGTTCAATAGCTTGCACTGGGTATATGGAAGTTACCAGTTTGGATTAAAAAAGAAAAAAGTAGCAGTCTTCTAACTAGGATGAGACTTTTTTTTGTTATTGTATTGCTGAAGAAGGAAATGTGTCTCCTAAAATCCACATTAGTAAGAATTATACATTTGCAACTGAAATTCAGATTTGATGGAATATCACCTTGTGGAATATAAATCAGCATGAGAGAAGTTTATTTATTCAGAATACTACCTTGTCCCTATTATTTCACATAGTAAATAGGAGTTCTACTGTGAACCTCTTGCATGTGGAATGGTTATTTCCTCACTTGTCTATAGATACACACTTCCATGCATCGATTAATACGGACTTCTGCCAAAATCAAGGGGTTTCCAAATCTGAAGTTTTGGTTAAAACTTATTTCCAATATTAGTACATTTTTATTAGTAAAGTCATGTTATTTTTGTTAACTCCACTATACAGTCAGAAAGAACGGTGTTGGAAATAAGCATGCTACCCCTTATTGACATTGCCTACACATTTGGTGATGTCCCAGGGGCTAGAGTGACATCATATCATGATTCCAATTTTAAGTATCAAATTATGTGGTCAGATTCTCACATTAGGGACTGAATTCCTTCTGTATACGGCTTCTGTTTTCGGGTCTGAGGGTTTGAAAATCAGTCCATGACGTCTTTGAAAAATGTGTCTCTGGATAATACTGGGTTGCAAACAGTTGCCACTTAAGCTAAAACTCTTTTACATAAAGGGTTCAGTGAAGATGGACCATTTTGTTTTATGTTTGTTTACGACTGTCCAATTGTCTCTGCTATCAACAATGTAGTGATTCATTATGCTGATCACACAAATGAAACCAAACCTCATTTAACACTAAGATAAGGTGTAAACTGCAAAAATAGGTTAAAGTTCATCTTTCAATAGCCGCTGGGGCTCAGAAAAGAAAAGGGAACATCCTGTTGTTCAGATGTTATTTAGTTCAAATGTTATTTAGTAACAGAAGAAAAACTTCCAGAAGTTAATTTTTTTTAAGTTCTTTGAAAACATGCTTGATCAAGTTATATAAAACATCTAGGTATTTATTTAGTTGGCAAGAATGAAGATTTCTGAATTATACTTTTTGGCATAAAACCCCAACATATCAACATGTCAATTATGACCTAGTGTAATGAAAAAGGACAGGTTTCTTAGAGAAATGTAACACTAAGTGTCACTTTATCTGAAGGAAGGAATTGGTTGACAATGATGGAGTTATGTTACTCTATCCGAGACGAGGATTTGGCTCAATTCTGAAGCTGCCTCTTTGTTCTTATTTGATGTTCTCAGCAACTACTTCTCTGTTGACTGCTCCACCATTTGCCTTTCTATTCCTTGACCTTTCACCATCTTTCCCCTTGTATCCGGTATCTCTGTTTGATTTTTCATTGCCACAATTGCACTTAAAGAATTTTATTTTCTAGTGTTATTCTTTCATTTCTTCTTTCTATTTTCTCTGTTTCAGCACATCACCTATACCCCACACTATCCCAATGTTACCTTTACTTCTTCTTCCTCATAGTTAGCATTTTGCTGTCTTACTTTGGTGTTAGACTGCTGAAATCTGTTTATCTTCCCGTTCACTAAGCCCTTGTAATCCACTATCCTATCAAGAATTCCTCTGCGAGAACAACCTAGCAGATTCTCACACCACTTCAGCTCCTTAAAATGGCCGCTTCTGTTGCATTAAACCACGCATAACCTCAGAGTGGTTATAACCCTCTGCCCCTGAAATAACTCTCTGTGCATTTCCTAAGCTCATGATGCAATGCTTGTGCACGGTTTCCTAGTCTAATATAGACTTCAGGCCCACAATGTTCAGATGGTAAGTTCAGATAAGATGTATTCCACTGTAATGGTAAGGATTTGGTGGGCAGAGAACGTGCACATAGTTGTGAGCAATTCAGAATTGTGGTCAATGTGTAGAGGTGAGCAAAAAAGCAAAGCAGTAACAACGAAGGAAGAGAATGGAGTATAGTGTCAAAATATTATAACAGTATTATAGTAATGCAAACAATGGTATGTTCTCAACAGTAACAATAATATTAATAGAAGCAAACAGAGCTATTATGCAGTTCCTGTGGTTCCAGCTCAAAGAACATATAGTGGAAACTGAGAAGGATCAGAGATAGGCAGGTCAGAACCATGGAAAATATCCCAATCTGAGAAAGACTGAAGCGACTGTAATTGTGTGCTTTGAAGAGGAGATAAAAAGAGATAAGATAAAGGCACACAAACCAATTACAAATATAGAGAAAGATGAAAAGCACTGAGAGTCTCCTTTTCTTGCAGTACATGAAGACATTTGGGGGGTGCTTGTGTGTGGAAACAGTTCCTGAAGCATAGGCATCCAATTTTATTTTCAACTCTTTGGGTATCAAGGACATCTGTATGGTGGTTGGAGATAAGACATGGATCTTACAGGAGATTCACACCGTTCTTGGTTAGCAACTGAAGGTCAGAGAAGACAAACCACTGAGTGAAAAATGATACTAGATGCCAAGTCTATTTAATCTTGCTTTCAGTGAATTTGAAAGTTGCCAATAAATCTGAATGTAAAACTTAAACTAACTGAATAAAAATAAGTATTACACATGATCCACAGGTAGCTTTGGAGACCTCTGTTTTAAGTCTATTCGTTTATGTACCTCTTGGTTTAGCATATCTCCTGGATGTCTTATTCTAGCTGGACCGGGACCTTATCATATTAGTGTTTTACAAAGACAAAAAAGAATACTTCTTTCCTTGACTGAGCTAAATACAAACAAAAGAGACTGAAACAGGCAGATACAATAATATAAGGATACAGAAAGGATGTAATTTATGTATTTGCCAAAACTTGGACATCTTCAGTCATCTCACATACTAGAGTATCTTGCCTGGTTTTCAGCTGCCTCTGCAAAAGGGTAAGAACCTCTTGTAGATACTGTATCATAACTGCCGTTACTTCAGTAACCTAAGAAATCTAAAATAGCACCGGACACTCATGATTAAGCATCTGATTAAACATGTAGATCTCCACTGACTGTAACGGAAATTTAGGCATTTAGATTACCTGCAGACACCTACACCACAGACAACACAGTTTTGAAATTATAGAAATTTTCATGCTTAAGCATGTGAGCTAAGAATTTTCCTTCAGAGGAAGGTAATTCTATAACTCCTCCTGATAGCTTCAAGCATTTCTCTGTGAATCACCTGACATTGCTGGGAAAAGAGTGTAGCTGTTTCTGTATGTCTACTTTACATTCTATAAAAATCCATATTTTAGTCTGAATACTAATTCATGAGGCATGATTCTGGAGGAGCTAGAAAATAGATTTCAACGATTCAATTATGTTCTCACATAAAATTTGCTCTCAACAGACAGATCGGTAGACATTTGTTCTCCTGTATCTTAAGTGAAATAATTCCCGATGTACCCAAGTAAAAATGTAGAATGTAGATTAAGGAAGAATGTAGATTGTAGAATCAGGTTCCTTGGTGATGGATGGTAGAGTTTGAAACAGGTAAAGCTGAGAATGTAAAACTTGTCCAATTCTTTGAGATGGCAGTTGTGCTTAGAAATTCAGATGTTAGCATTTTTATTATTCAGTTTCATGGGATTAATACCAAGCCTAATGTTGAATTTCAGTTATCTGAGATTTATGCTGGAAAAATGTTTGAAATTTTCCCATGACTTTACACTTCGGTAAAAAATTATTCTGAAATGAAATTACACATGGGCTTAACATTTCCATTTCAGTTCTTAGCTGAGTCTGTGCTGGAAGCTTTCTGCCTTTAATCACTGCTGATGGACATCTAACTCAGCCACAGCACAGAAGTAGGATTAGATTGAAACACCAAATGGTCAGCAGTCAAATAGACCACAAACAGGCTACTTTGGATGGGAATTTTTCCCTATTTCTTTAAAGTTAGGGTCCAGAGAGAGAAGATGATGATGGCTAGGAGAGAGTAGGTCCAGAAAGCTAGAATGTATTGTCTTTGGATGGGGACCTGAAGGAAGCTATGTATTTTAAAAAGTAGAATATAAGGGGAAAAAAGTCTAAGGAGTGGAAAGGTGGTGTTCAAATAGGGATGGAACAGAGAAGTTAGGAGAATGAATGGGCTGCTCAAATAGTCACACACCTAAAGATGCCCAGAAATGCAGATAGTAACTTTCATGAAGAGAAATTAAGACACTCCTTACTACAGAAAGACTGATTTGACAAACAGATTTGCTGTAGTGGAGCGTAAGAAGGAGACACAAACAGAAAATGTCTGGCAAAGAAGAACAGAAATGAAACTAGTTCCAGGGGAAAAGGGTGATGAGGACAAATGGGTTTGTTTGTACTAAAAAATGAAATGGGCCAAGGATCACTTTCTGGGTTTGAGGCCAAGGGTCATGGTACAGCCCATGTCCATCAAGTTAAATTCTCTCATGTCACCAAAGTGCTCACATGCAATATGCATATTGGGAATGGTTCCTGACTTGAGATAAGTCTGAAGCGGTGCCTGGGCATTATTTGGGAAAGTGCTTGTTGGGCCGGGCTAAAAACGTGCTGTTGACTGTGCTATTTAGCTGTGAGAAAAAGTAAGGCCCAATTGCCATAGTTCTGTTTAGTTTACTAGCGTAGGTGTAGCCTGAGAGAGTAGAGTCCAAGGAGACATAAAGATAATATACAAAGAACTGCAAGATTAAATGGAATGCCGTGACCTGAGGACCAAAGAAAAGCAGGGAGGAAAAATGCTGGGATTCCTCTCAACTCCAGGAGAGGTCAGGTCTAAAAACCTGGGAAGCATCTTACCAAGAAATATTTAATAAGCCATCAAAGCCATTACATTTTGTCATCAAAGTGTATCTGGTGAACAAAAGTATGCAATGTTTGCCAAAAGTAAGGATATGAGACATGAATCTGAGGAAGCCTGAAAAACTCTCTATTCATTTTTAGGTATGCTGGAAAGCAATGATTTTGCTGGTTTCATACTGGAACAGGTCTAGATTATGTCATTTTAGGGAAAATTTTCAAGAAAGTGGTGTTATTTCCAGTGATTCTTCTAGTGGAATTTGAGAGATTTTTTTTGCAAAGGAGGAGGACAAAGATTTGACAAAGGAAGGAATATAGGTAGATTATTGATTAGTATTCATAGGAAACTGAGAAATGTTCAGCCACTGACAAGCATTTATGAAAAGAGAACTGTTCCCAGGGAAAAAAACCAAATGAAGAGCATGATCTTAAGTATGTGGAAGAAGAATGTAACTTCCTTACTGCAATACCACTTTGGAATTTCCATATTAAACAAGGGGAAAAAACTTGAAAGGAAGAACTCCAAGCCTAACTGAATAAATAAGCTTGTCAGGAAATACTATTAAAATAAGCAGAACATTAACAATGAATAAGAAAAAGGAGCAGATCAGCAAAAAAGTTAGATTTTGGAAGGGTTAAGGGAGAACTGCCAAAACTCCAGAGCAAAAGTATGACTGCTGTAAAAAAAAGAAAGCAAAGGAAGGATAGGAAGAAAGGAGTTGATAGAAAGATACTGTTAAGTTTGGTCTGAAAATTGAATTGACATCAACCTCAATTCTCGCTATCAAAGCTTGGGGCACATGCAGGAACAGAATTGCTATGGAACTTTCTAGTGATACAGAGAAGTACTTAGCAACAACAATGCCATCAGAGATAGTGAGCTACTCAGCAAAACCAGCGAACCTAAAAATTTGACTGAATCGTACTATATCTTTCCATGGATCTAGCCTATAGACAACACAGAAGAGATTAGAAGATCACCCAGGAAGGAACTAAACGATCTTAAGAACTAGAACATTAGGAATAGCATGAATTTCAGTAGTACAAAGGGAAAGGTCACTCATTTAAGAACAGATAGGAGGAACTTCTGCTTTAAGCTAGAAACTTGTATATTGGGAAAAAAGAGAGGAAGGGAAGAATTTATATATCTTGTTTATGGGCAGGATAACTGTGAATAGTGACCTGTGGCATAAGCGAAGAGCAGCTGCCATCTTAAGCTCTATCAGTGAAAGTATTTGTACTAGTGATAGGGAGGTAGTACCTATTACTCATTGGAATATAACAGTAAAAACTGATTATTTTCCCTGATACTGCTGGGACCTCATGTACAACATTCTAAGCACTTCTTGTTACCTATATTCAGCAAACATGAATTCAAACTGGATGGGAATGGAAGGACTATTCGAATCAACACGGAAACAAAAAGTGTTTTTTCAAGAGGGGACAAAGCAGCCTGACACTTCTATCCTAGAAAAGTCTGAGAGGGCTATGACTGATCCCTGTAAATCCACAGGAAGAGAGGAGAGCCATACAAGCTTAGGACAATGTTGTTACAGGCCCAAAATAAAGCAGCCAAAAGTACACCAAGGCTGAAGGCTGGAAATCATGCATCAGCCTACGAGCCTTTGCAGAGGAATGGTGGTATCTAAGGGGCCAAAACTAAACATTTTTAGAGCCTAGTTTAATACATTTACGACTAGCATACGAAAACACAGTTGCTTGTGATAGCAGGCAGGACTCTGGTCCTAAGGATTTCAATAGTCCATTCCAGTTTTATGCTTCAGAAATGCTGCAGAACTTTGCTAAGCAGAAATGAATTAAGAGAACACTGAAAATACACAGTAGACAAGAACAGTAGACTAAATCTATGGAGTTCTTACAGAAAAAAATTTCTGTTTGCGTATATTTACACCTAAGGTTAAACATTACCCTGAAAGGTGAAGCCCCTCATTGCAACATCAGATAGTATTTTTCCTCAAACACTAATGGGTTTTTAAAAAACAAAAAGACAAAAAATCCCACTAAAAACCTACACCAGAGATTTCAGGATTGTTGTTTCTAAAATAAGAATTGTGTCTAGTGTCAACGGCTGACAACTATGCAGAAAACCACAGATATTAAACTGTTATGACATTGAAATACTCAGACCCAGTATTGCACTTCTTATGTTTTCTTACTAGATGCATGATTATGTCAGGGAATGATAAACAGAGAGGAAGACAAAAAGCAAGATTTTCAAAGGCACCAAAAGCAGTTTATCAATGGAAATTAGGTGCCTACGCGGTATTACCCTTTTGCATATAGACTCCATAACCTCTGCAATTAATGATGTACATAGGGCTACCAGTATATGCAAAAATGCACGCAATCATAGTAATAAATCTGGGAGTTCTGCCAGAGCAACTGCCTACAATTAGATATATTCTCTGAAAGATTCTTTTCCTTAAAATCTTTAGCAAATTTTGCCTTGTCTAAAGAAATTTGCCTCATCGCACCTCAGGCAAAAATCCATGCTTTTATAATGCAAAAGAATATTAAAACAGACCTGTTTTTCCACAATGACTAGAACTGGTAGAATAAATCAGTTTTCAAGGAGGTATCTAGTTTAGTGTGACAATGTTGTTATTCTAAACTATCTGATAAACCCAAGTTAGTCAGCCTGCTCCCAAGAACTCTGCCTATATAAAATATTGTTTTTATTAAACACTCCATAGTATTAATTAATGTAGAGGAATGACATTTAAAATAATTTCCCCTAAACAATGTAATAAGGTCTGGAGTGGGCAGGATTTAAGAAGAGTCATTCCACGGATGTAGATTTCAACACTGTAAGAAGCCACCCATGGATCATCCGAAATCTCTTTAGCAGGAGGGTTAGCCACCTTTATTGACAGTCACACGTTGCCAGGTCCCATTTTGTCTTTCACTGGCTTTTCTCCCAAAATGCTTGTAAAAATTTTTTTCTACAGTGGGGCTTTTTATTAAGAAAATCAACCTTTTAGATTGCTGTTTATTAGAATATGCTTGATAATATATACCATCCTGTGGCAAGAAAAGAATTATGAGGAATAGAAAGCATTCCAATGAACTGCTGAATGACAGCAGAACTCATCAAACTCTCTTTGAACTTTAATTTATCTTTCTGTTATAATTCAGGCAATATGTGATGGCCATGCAAAGAGCTTCATAAAGCACTTAATATTGTAAATTAATGTTAACACTTTACTGGTAGAAAGTAGTGACTATTCTCATATTTGCAGGAGGAGTCCATTAATCTATTATGTTGTCATTAGCCATGATAATTCTTATGAATATTTTAAGGATTTCTTTCCATTGGCTTACAGTTAGTTACTTATGTCAGCCAAGGAATGATTTCCAAGTGATGTAAGGGGACAACACGTACATTGTATTTCACTAGCACAGGCATAAATTCAACAGTGAAAAACTCATGATGTCATGAACATAGTTAAAAGAGAAACGTTCTTAAGTTACATATTTATTGGTGTTTGATATAGATAGAGTCATAAAAGTTAATGATGGAAAAGACCTGAGCCAAGATTTTGAAAAATGGCGACAATTAAAATGAGGCTGCTAACTGTGCTAAATATGAGTGCATATTTAACCAATAAAAACAAACACCACAGAGATTTTTTCAGAATCTAGTAGCCTCCACTAGATTTTAAAAAGTTTATTAAAAAGTTAGTTGAAATGAAAATCAAGCTACTAATTTCCAATACTAAATATAGACTTGGGAGCCTAACATTTTAAAAACATTTGGCCTTGTTAGACTTAATAACTTATTGCCACTCAGTGGTACCTTTCATTCTTTTTTTCTGGTGGATTTTTAAAGGCACTAGTGAGATGCTTTGTGTTCACTAATGTATTTGGAAAACTGTGGCATAAATTAGTTCTCAGAGTTCTTGGCCACAATGGTGAAATTTCCTCAAGTATCTGAAATTGCTTAAAGGTAATAATTCTTGACATACCATTTCACTGCATGTGAAATGTGTGCCCTGTGTTGACTGGGATCTCATGTGAAACCCTGGAGAGAGACACAGGCTCAGAACAATTGCTTCTGGGAAAGAGCTGTAGCTGCTTCCATGGAATATCTCCAAGAAAGTAAGCAGTGTCATCAAAAATGCTTTGTCTTTGAATTTGCATTCATTTTAGTAAAATGCATTTTTGCAATTATAGACATTAAAAAAAGTCACAGAATCAATTATTTCTGCATCAATAAAGCTGCTAAGATAACAATTTTGTAGTGTCTTGTTACAATCCAAGTACCAATTTTGGTTTTTAACAGTAAAATAGAGGGAAGGGCAATTTTAGATTGTTATTAGTCATGATAAAAAAGCTGAGATAAAGCAGCAAAACCCACCTCAGAAGCTGCAGCGAAGTTGCACTGATGTCTGCCCTGCTCTGGCTCTGCTTGAGAGCAGAACCCCTATTACCAAGTTCAAGATCATCTCCATGCGCTGCAGTCTTTACTATACAAATATATGCCAAGCCGAGCTCAGTCTAACTGAGGAAGGTGTCAAGGAGCAAAGTGCATGGAACAAAAAGAAGAAAGATCAAAGTAAAGAAACTCAGCGTAAACTTGTTAACCTAACAGATAACGAAGGCATTAAAAAAGAAGAAACTAAATAAACAATATCTTGATATGAGAGAGTTTGCCATGATACGGTTGATTGACAAAAGCTATTTAACTAGACAAAAAAGAGTCAGACCCGATGGGAAGAACTTCAACGGATATCAGGGCAGGCTCCGTTACAGCTGACATGGTCTCATCACCCTTATACGGCACCACCAGTATGTTGTATGGAAGTAGACAAAGATGTTTTGTGTCGTAAAAAAAATGGATAACTAAATGCCTTATTATGGTTCTTCCTATACTAATTTTTGTCAAATGTGCTGCAAGCATTACTGAAGTCTCCGGACATTGTTGGTTTTCTGAACTACAGGGCTGTCATGTGACAAAAGCATAACCTGAGGACATGGACAAATCAAAGCCAACAAATGTGACCTGCCGATTCTTTGTTTGGTAGCCCAGCTGAAGACAGCAGATGATGTTTCCAGAGCTGAGGAGTAAGCAAATAGTCATTTGAGAAAATTATGTTCAGCATCTGGAAAAATGAGGACAGGCATACAAAAATCCACAGAAGATTACAGCCTGTTTTTCAGAAGTATGTGTGAGTAGGGGGGCTGCACTTGGCCCATAGTGCAATAACCTGAAATGCAGCCAAAGTATTCTTAATTGTTCAATTCAGTAAAACCTATGCAAGATTTCCGTACCACACCTCTTCTATCAGGATAAGGTTTGCAAGCTGTGTTATATCAAAATTTCCATCCTTTTGGTTTCTTTTTTATTTTTTTCTCATTTTTAAAGTATATATTTCCTCAGTTTCCTCAGTGCCATGAGTTCCTGTAGTCTGCTGGTTAGGGTAAAAGTAGATCTCCCCCAGGAGAGGGTTCCAAATACAGCCAGAGTTCACTCACAGATAATCAGTTACTGGCAGACCAGTCCCATTACGCACCTTGCGGCCAGAGAAAATGCTGAATTATTAGAACTTCATATAGAAGGAATAAAATGAAGATTCCCATTTTTAAATTACTCTCGTCGTCATGATGAGCACACAAAATGGAACAGGCACAAATGAAAGAATTACAGTAGCTGTGCTGTATAAGCCTGTTGGTTCCTCTGACAAGTACTACTATGATTTTTTTATCCTTTTATGTGCAAAGAAGGGAACTGAACGTTTGTTTCCCACAAACCAAGTAGATGCTCTCATCACAGTGTTACAAGTAGAAAAAGGAGTAAAGCAAAGCACAGAAAAAATTCTATGGGAAATCACTGATTTATCCACCTCATTCCAAAAAACATTTAGGTGTACACTGGATACTAAATTTTGTCCTTGTCTATGACGTCTACTCCTGTTTAACCTGGGAGGGTATTTTCCTACTGAAGAGTATTTTACTTTCAACCACTTGAAAATTCTTAGGCTTGTAGAGGGACACCCTACACCAGAAGATTCCACATTATAGCAAGACGCTTTATGTTAAAACACCTCCAGTTTGATGTTGGTTTTGTTTTCTTCTCTTGATTTACATCCTCAGGCAACATTTTAATGGCATTTAGTTACCTACAGGTATGGAATTAAAGTGGGATTATTTTCACCTAACTTTGGGTATCTATAGTCTTAAATTGGCCATCTAGATTAATCTGACCAAACATCTCTAATACAAATATATGTATTTCATCTAGAACCTAGGTTCCTCCCATACTTAATGGGAGAAAAAGGGACCTCTAGGAAAAACTCATCTCCTCCTAAAGTTAAATCTAAAGTAAATTTGTGCTAAACATGCCTACTTCTTTCTGCTGAATATAAAGGTATCTTGGACAGCTGGTTCAGATTTTAATGCTACACGCTAAATATTTATAAGATGCACTCTCCTAAATTCCAAAGTATAAAGAGATTTTATAAAATCTCAGAAAGTGCTTATTTTCTCATTTTGGTGTCTAAGAATTTTTATAATACATCCCTTAGGAGTCTTAAATCTTGCTGAAATTAAACGAGATTATAAATACGTTAATTACCTAGGAATTATTTCATCTAACTTTGTGCTTCTAACCTAGCCTAACTTTGATGAGTCACTTAAAATAGACTCCTAATGATTGTATGTTTATAGTTACATAAACTGAGCTGAATTTCACCGTCTGGGTGTACTTAAATGGTCTAAACTTTTATTACCGCTCCTCCTTATAAGAAAAGCTATGGAACATGAGATGAAATTACTGCTCCACAGATATCTAAGTTGCTTTCGTATATGCTTTCTATGTTTATGTCACCATGCCTAGTTCTTTCTAAACCAATAATAAAACATTTACTACTTGGGAGACTGAATAAAATATAAATTGCCTTTTATAATCTGAAATAGGATCTTTTACCTGTTGCTTCAGGAAAGCAGTGTAAGGGAAATTGCACTGCTTGTATCAAGGACAATGAATTCACTGTAAACAACTATTCAGTTCATGTGTAGAGTTCCCGCCTCTTAACATAAATTATAGAAGAGAGGACATCAGCATTTGCTCATGTTTGATACCTACCGTATAGAAATGAGCACTGCTCCAAGCTCAGTGTCACAAGCAGACGTGAATTTCAAGTGGCAGTCTTATACATATGTGTGATATGCCTTCTTACGGTTGTACAAACTGGCAAAAATAGTTTTCTTAAACTCAAAATCAGGTAGTAATGAGTGCAAAGAAAATTTTTTTACTGAGTACCTCCCTCCCTGACTTGCAAATGCTTTCAGTATAAGACATGGCAGTGGAAATGATTAGACAAAAGGCGATTACTTCACAGGCTTATCAGACCTCTCTTAAAGGGTTGTTGGTGCAACCCCTGGCTAGGGTCACCAGTCCTCCAAAGACAGGATTAAAAAACCCAGAAAAAACAACTTACATGAAAGACCTCTCTCTCTCCTCTTCCTCTCTCTCACTTTTAAGGCATGCAGTATCTCTTCTCTGGCCCTTACAGGCAGGAAGAATGATTTCAAGATGACTCTTTGATAAGAGACACTGAAAAGTAACATACAAATTCAACTATTATATAAGACAATTTTCTCATTTGCATCAAGTTAATTAGCAGAGGTGTTCCTTTGCAGCACAGAGAAAATGAACAGATCACTGCACTCAGCCACAGTTACACTGCATACAGGGAAGATGTCCCCTTACTAAATCAAATCTACAAAACACGTATTGTTTCTTTGTAGAAAGCAGTCAATAGGGGAATACTCATCTCTAATTCAAACATATACACAAATGCCAACTAATTTGTAGAGACAGCTATAAAATGGAAAAAAATTAATTAAAATCTTCACCTTCTCTCATGTTTTTAAATCGTAATTTCAAAATTTCCTGACACTTTCATATACACTCTGCTAACTCCAGTTGTTATTTTTCACTTTCTCTTGGAAAAAGGTGGAATAAGGACTGTACAAAAAAAATCCAGCTCTCACTTACTTAAACATTAAAAAATAGCTCATAATCACTATGAAGTCCTGTGCCATTACATATATAGCACCACTCTGCCACTTTTTCTTTATTAATTATTTCCTTTTGAATAGCAATCAGTAAATCCAGATGTCTGAACGTGAGAGATCTTAGCTGTGGCATCTGGATCCTTCACAGATTCCAAAAGTAAGTCTGCTATTGGCATTTAAACTGAATCACACTCCGTTTAAGTATTTATACTGCCTTTGGCTTGCTGTGTTATTGTGCATTTATTAATAAGCCGGTATGCTTACATTTTGACTTGGGAATACTCTGTGCACTTTGGAAGAAATCCTATCCCCATTGAAGTCAATGGGAGTTTTGCCATCAACTACAAGAGCCAGGATTTCATCCTTCGAGTTTTTGTTCACAGAGAGGAATAGAGCTTGCCTTAGGCAGGCTCCTCAAAAATCTTTCAGTCCTGTAAGCCTTCATTACTTATCCATTAAAAAAATCTGCTAAGGGAAGAGGTTAAGCTAAAAAATCCCGGATGCTGTGTCTTTATATTATCAGCACACTCATAGATATCCGAGTTGGACAAGGGTTGGCACAGAACACGCTCAGACTGAGACTGTCAAACTGCTCACAGAATGGGTGACAGCAGGTAAAGGCTACTGAAATACGAAGATTTTGGCCCAAAGTTACAGTCAGGGTCTATTGGGTTCACAACTCTACCAGATCTCTCTTGCTAAAAGCAGTCATGTGCCATGTTGCCATGGTCCCTCCCAGGGGTGGGTTTGCACTTCTGCTCCCTTCCAACACTATGTGGAAGCCACAAGTATTTATAGTTAAAGATGCACCATAGAAAAAAGAAAGGAAAACCACTGAACTCACATCTTTTAAACTGAGATTCATCACATATTTTATGAGTTTTTAAGAGCCTTTTAAAGACAGAAAACTTTTCCTAGAAAACCCTCCACAGATTTAAGAAGAATTTCTCATGAACAAATTCTAATAGAAAGCAAAGTATTTTGAGAATGGAGCTCTCTTTCTTTAATTTTAAACCATTGTTTTCCATGAAAAGGGAATGAAAAGTGCTAGGAAAACTTCTGTGTACTTTTCAGTGTCCTGGTTATTTTGCCAAAGAAATCTAGGGCAAATTTATTTTAGTTAAACATTTATTTGGTGGCCACTGTTTCTACAAAGATTATTTTGCTACCCTCACCATTAACCATTTGTTTCTCTGAATGCCAGTAAGTGACACATTATTCATCCACAAAGAGGTGTAAGGAAGTATTGTTTGTTAAAGATAAATTGCAGAATTAGTTTTCATGGTTCAAAATCTTGGGTTTTACAACTCAGTATAACTTAGGTCATGAACCATTCCCACTGCTCTATAGTGAATTATAAAACATATCAATTCCTATTACCCACAGAAAAGAAATAATAATATGCAAGGTACATGGTTGTGGGTTTTTTTTTTCATATGGTTGAATGCTTATCCACTAGGAATAGAAGGAAGGTGTAGTCGAACAGTCAAGTTACTAGAGTAATACTCCATGTGCACCTAGCTTGCAGCAAATGAAACTTAATGTCAGGTTAAGTTCATGTCTCCTTAGAGTTAAGCATATGTATGTCAACAGCTAGATCAGCTTAGCTGACATGAAATAACTTCTGAAGCCAGAATAAATTGAGCTTATATCTGAGTTGAAAGTTGAATGCTAATATTTAGGTTTTATTTATTTTTATTTTAATAAATACAGTATTTTGGTCATGGATTTCTGAAATGGACCAGCATTTGGTTACAATCCTTATGATCTGTTTGCACTTTACGTCTACCGCTCCTCAAAGCTGCATAAGTTTTAACCTTTTTGGTATAGTCCAAGGCTCTGTCTGTCTGATATATTTTAGCTTTCTTTTTCTAAGTTACACTGTATTCTGATTACAGAAACACATCTGGCTCATATATTTCAAATTTCCATTAAAAATTGCCTTTCTTGTCAGTTCTCTCCGACATTGCTTCAAGCACTTCTTACAGAGCTTGCTTTTCTCTACTTTGCTCACTGTCAGCAGTTATCTTACACTGGTCTCCTATCTTGTCATATTATTTTGAGCTGGCGCATTTTGTCCACTTTTGCATTCCCTTCTGAGTATCTTGTCTTCTGATCAACCTTTTTCTGGGGATTCACATGAAAACTGTGGGAGAGCTCAATACTGCTTATTGCTCTCTCCATTGACCCAGGCAGAATGGATTCTGAGGAAACCATGGAAGTGGTAACGAATGGTCAACAAATTCCTACCAGGAAAGAAATTATATAAGTGCACAATGAATACTGAGGAAAGAAACAACTTCATATTAATTTTCAAATAATTCCTAATTATGGTACCCTTTTTTGGCTTTGCCACACATTGATAATAAGGAGCTGGAGGCTTACATGGTGGCTAATGGCAAAACTAGAAAAAAATAATGAGATTCACTGAGCTTATTCAGCCACCTATTCTTAGGCGCTGACCTGGCAAATCCTTCAAGATTCACCTACAGTCAGTAGAAAGATGTACTTTCTTCCTGGGCATTAATCATGCTATACCTTCACCAGCAAGTACTGCAGATCAAAAGGAGTGGACATGCAGAGCAAAACTCTTCATGCTGAGGACCTAGTAGCCACACTAGGCACTTTTTGTGGACTTCAGATTAGTTTTGATTTGGTCCCACAGACAATACAAGTTAGGACTGGAGATCTTAAGGTGCACACCTGGTTTAATCTCATTTGAAAAGAATCCAGTTTGTGCACTCCAACACAGCTCCATAATGTGAATCAAAGCAGAGTAAACAGTAGGTTTGCTTTAGGAGCACAGGATCCAGATTAAGAAGTGAATGTAGTTACATCTTTAGATCATCTGAAGTGATTCACGTCTTTTTTGAGTACCTAACTGCATCACAACCTACTTCTCATTCCCGTCTCTTCCTCATAATAGACATAGCTAGAACAATAACTTAAAGGAGTGTCTTGTATCTCCTCTTACCCCGGCAACACTGTCAGCTGTCACTGGAAAGTTTAGCTGCTTTTCTACTTCCTTGATTGTTCAACAATTTGGTTGCTTCTTTTTCAACTTCTTTTGGTTGCTTCTTTTTCATTTATTTGCTTTTATTTTGTGTATTTTGGAAAGCAAAAGGCTTACAGTGTCTCTTCCACTAAAGAACATGTAAGATTGATTAAGCATCACTTCTCAGAAAGTGGTCTTTTAAGCTGAGGTTAATTCAAGAAATCAGCGTGTTATCACTATTATTATCATCTCCCTAGAAATTAAAATGATGTTAGTCTGTCAATGTCACCTTTTTAAGAAACAGAGCTTAGCCTTGCATTCTTTGCTTGCTCAGGACTTCTTATCTAAGTAGGAATTTTGACTGAGCATGAAATGCTGAGCCATGCTACACAGATAAAATATCTGAGTAAAAGTAAAAATAAAATGTTCTTCAAATTTACTTACTAAATTATCTAGTAAAAGGAGTGGTGACTAGTTTGCATTGCATTTTTGCCTGTCAGCTAAGGGGTAGAGTGGTCATGAAAGCTGAGCAAAGTCAGATAGAACATGTATGGACTGAGGAGAGTCTGGAAACCCTGACTTCCATTTCCTGGACAAGTGGTTTAACTCTCTAGACTGTTATACGCAAGTCTGATGCTTCCTCCAGCTGTACTTTTGGATGAAACTGTCTGCGACTGCTGTATTTTGTGTTGAAATAAATGCTGTCCATGTGTGTTAGAGGTGCCGAGAGACCACTGATTAAACTGACTTCCCAAAGGAGCTGACGTTGAAATGCCTTGTTTGTAAATCATAAACAGCCTTAAGGGAGAGAGCAAGCTGAGACGCCAAGATGGTGATGCTTCAGGGAACATAAAACATTCTGGCACCAAATTAAGTTTTCACTAAAATAGTAAGCACCCACAAAACCTTAGGTGCCCAAATAAGATTTTTTTATATATATAAGATTTATATAAACATTTCTAATGAACTCAGTTGCCTAAAATCCTAACTACATTGAAAGTCTTTTTTTACCTTGCCCTTTGAAAGCAAATGGATGAAATTCAGGCTTTGTGTTAGTCCAGTGCACTTCCATGCACAGTATTCTACACTATCTCCCTGTAAAACATGTATGTTAAAAACAACCAGGTAAGTTTGAACACTGGGAATTAACAAAATATGAGTATTTCTGAAATTTACACCTGGACTGCTTTTTTAAAGAAAAAAAGAATAGTGATTTGCGAATAGCTTGCATTTCTTTTTCTAATCTAAAACAATTAAAACCAATGAAAATAGAATAATGGCTAGAGCCAGCTTTCCAAAAGCACTTAAGAATCTTGTGATACATAAAGGCACCTAATGGGAATACCAGTTTATATTTTCCATTTATGCCACTACTTCAAGCAATCCCATTTATATCACTTGTACTTCGCTGCTTGGATGTTTTAAGAAATTCTCTTCCAGGCCCAGTTCCCTTAAAAATTCCAACTCTTAACACTATAACTATAGGTCTGTTTACTTGACTGAAAAAAGCAAAGCGGAAATTTATGAAAATAGCATGTGTATTTTCTCTGCTTTTCCCAGGGGAAAAAAAAGTTTAGGTGAAAACAAATACAATACAATTTGAATTATTTACCTGGTTTTGGTTTTCCAGTGTATCAGAGTACACCTGGTTTTACAGTTGGCACATATTAAATTGCTTTTCTACGCAAAAGGTACTTTTTTTTGTTTGTTTATATCTGACTTCCGTGTCTGAGTAAAATTCAAGTATTGCTACAAAACTATGATTGATTAACAGTACTGAAAGACAACGACTTTTTTCCTCTATTAAGGTAATTTCTTTATTCAAATAAACCAGAGAATACATTTGCTGTAAAGCAGTGGCCCCTTCTGCATTCAAGAATATTTTTACATGACTAACTTCAAACCATTCTTTGTTTTTCTGTTACTAACTCAATGAGCTCACTGTCATGCAGCAGACATATTTACTGTGCTGTGCAAAGGTTGCAGCCAACAGAGATTTGTTATGTGCAAAGTCCAGGTATCTGGGATCTTAGTAATTAAAGCATGGTATTTCTTGTTGCTTCTTTATAATCCAAATGGGTTCAGATAGAACAGCTTCTTTATAACTTCTCTGATAAGGACAGGGGTAAACAGGAGGTACAGGTAGACACTGGTTTCAGGCTTGAGTTCATTCACTCACTGACACCAGTTTAACCTACATGCACAATACTGATAAACAGTGGTAGAGTCAGCACTATTGATAAGACTCCCGCTCCCTGTACAAATACTGCACAGGTCTTGCAGTTGAACAAATTCACAAGGGTGTGTGTCGAAGTTGGTTTTGGCTAAGAACCTACTATACTGTACCTGCATCTACGGAGTCTAACCTATCTGAGCTCCTCCAAGCCCATATAGTAGACAGGAAATGCCAGGAGATAGTGTTGTAGTCTCTTCAAGGAAACTGAATCTGAACCATTATATCTAGGACAGTTTCATTGTTCTACCATTAACTAGACATCATAAGCACTCCTCTCGCCTCATTCTCCACTGGATGATAAAACTATGAAGAAGAGAAAAAAAAAAAAATCACAGAAGGAATTATAAATCTAGCCAGAAAAGCGAGATAACCAAGTGAGCAAGTATACACTCATCAACAACTGTTTTAATACACATACTCCTGACTAAGACAGTACAGAACATAACTGACTTATGTCCCACTCCCAGGTAATGGTCTCAATGTTACCAGGAAACAGTACAAATTTATTAAAATCTCATTATTATTGTGTCCATTTTTCAGTTTTCAGAGCTTTTACTGTGATGCTTGCTAATTACCCCCAAGACCACCATACATTATAGGTAATTGGTACTGAAGTCTTTCTACTTCCAAAGAATAGGCTCCCTTTAATTTCTTATGACAGCTGGTGATACTGCAGTGGTTCTGCCCAGTACTGTTTCATGGCTCAAATATGTGCTGATGTATAAGACTATGACAGGGCCTAACTGGATTTCAGTTTTGCTTCTACCCCACTACCTGGTTTCTTGTATGACACACAGATAGGCTCAGCGCATGTTCATTTCTTTCATTCCCAGGTGGGAAGGAAATAAACAGAAAAAATAGAGTAACAAAACCTTGGCTCCACCCTATCAAAGGATCAGGCAATACACTGCTACTGGAAAGGGCCAAAAGCAAATTACCTCCTCTCCAAGAATCCATTCCTATGACAGGCAGTTATTTATCATTTCTACATGGAACTGGCAGTTAAGAACAACTGATGCCTGAAGCACTTAAGAGTTTTAGTAAAGATACACTGTAAACATATTACATTGGGTATTTTAAATAAAAAGCACCAACATGAATGACAATGCTGTTAGTAATACTGGAGTTACTGCTACTTAAAGTGAGAAGGTATTTTCCTTCTATATCCTTTTGTTCTGAAAGGAAACATTTTAAAAACAATTTCAGAATACAGAGGCATTTCTGTGACATTACAGGAATTTAAAAACATCCAATTGAGACAGCTGAAGAATGTTTTCAAATTTGGACCACCCAAAGACAAGATATTTCTTTCTTATATTTGATATGAACTTAGATGAAATGTTATGTAAATCTGTGCCATTAACTTTACATTTCCTTCGTACTTTTGAGGGATTCTGTGGTATTTGTGTAGTTGAGTTTTTAGTTTTCCTTTTTTCTCACAGAGAAATTAAATTATTGTAACAATTATAAATGGATATCTTATATACCCTCCATCTTGATTTGTGGCAGTAACAGAATCCTATCATCGAAAAACTGCACACAAGAAAGTCCATAAATTATGGAAGTTGAGCATTGAATGGTTGAGCCCCTTTACTGGTTAGATAATAGAATCATACAGGAAATTAGGCTGGCAAGGATCTCAAGAGGCCATCTGGTCCAACCACTTCTCAAAACAGAGCTGATTATTAGATCAGGTTGCTTAGGGCTGTGTCTGGCTGACTTTTGAACAATCTCCAAGGATGGAGATTCCGCAACCTCTCTGGGAAACCTGTACTATCATTTGATCACCCCTCCTATGAAAGACTTTTTTTTTTTATCTATCTGGAATTTCCCTAGTTGCACTTTATTTCCCCCAGCCTTCTACTGTTCATCCCTGAGAAGTGTGTGGCTCCATTTTCTCAAAGATGTACCCATAAGGTAGTTGGATGTGATAGGCATGTAGGTAGTCTGAAGATTAGTGAGGTACTGAGACACTACCAACTGAAGATGAGGAACAGAAATGCTGTCATCTGAACAGTTCATGCAGACTTCTGCCCATCTTCAATTTTCAATTGAGCTGATGGAAGCTGCCTACTCCCAAGTCAGTTGCTCTTCTGGCATAGCGTCCTGGTTCCGGCTGGGACAGAGTT
>NW_009188089.1:0-11984 GCF_000690835.1 Fulmarus glacialis
GACCTCGGGTGCCCGTGCCGGTACCTGTTGCCGTGCTGGTGCTGGCCCTTCTCGCAGGTCCGGATCCCGCTGCAGCGCGCCGGCATCCCCCCGGGTCTGCATTTAAACGTGATCGTTTTGGCAGAGTGGAAGTGGAGGGGCGAGGCGCAAGCCTCAGTTGTGCCCTTTGATGGGTCTGGTTGTGCGAAGGAAAGGGTCTGCTTTTTGGGATGGTTTGTTTCCCGTGTGGTGTCCCCCCGTGCCTCCCTACGTTACTGGAAAGAATAGTAGGAACAAAGACGGTAAAAGAAAAACGCTCACAAAACCAACCGTTTGAACTCCGCGTGCCACATTTAACAGATTTGATTTGCCATTTGGCGGAACGATGTTGTATTCTTTTTTTTCCCTTTTCTTTCGCTTTTAGAAACACTGCCTCATCCCTTTGTATTTTTGCGTCTTAACACGTGCAGAAGGTTTTGTCAGTATAAGCTGTTGAGCAGAAAACGTCCTTACTGGCTTTGGTGCCAGAAGGGGTAGCAGGAGACTCTTGCCGGAGCGGAGCAGTGATTTACTGTAATCAGGCTGAAGGGTCTGAATTCTGCCCTTGTGGAAGTCTATTGTGTAATGCCTTGTGGTTTCCATATCAGCACTGCATTTTCCAAGATAACAGCAACTCGTTGGGAGGGAAGAATCTAAACTGGAAAAGGGGAAAGTGCTAAAATACTTCTGGGAAATGTTATTTGATGCTCCTGTGGAAATGGAGAGTAATGTAACATTAGAAGAAAATGCAGAATGAAAATACCTAAGGACATATCCATCTTAACTAGCAGCATTTTTTATGTCAGAAGACATCACCTTATTTTTTTTCTTTTCAAAATTTTTATCCATTTTTAATACATATGTTTTTAATCTCTCTGTATCTCATTAACAGTAACATGCATGTAACATTTACTGATGACCACTGGTGTTTCTGATGGCTTCTATTGTGCTTTCAAGAAGCTTTTTCGTCAGGCACTGGATACATTCTCCCCTCTCTTCGCCCAAAAGTGCACTAGGAAAGTTAGATCAGTATCAGCACTAGGGAAAAGAGAACTGCACTACTTACATACTAATGGGCGATCTTTTTATTCCATCTGGCTCTGTGTCTGAATTCTTCAGAGAGGAATGCCATACAACTTCTCAGTTGTGCAGATCGCTGTAAATGGTTTTGTTTTAATAGATAACACTTTAATCAGTGTATTGAGAAGCGTTGTTTTAAATCTGCTACATGTTTCATGTAAGAAAATTGAAAATTCTGTAGAGTGAATCCAGTAAGTTTTCTAATTGGCTTTATATTTGACCACTCTGCTGAAGCAGTTTAAACCAGTACAATGCCATCCTAGCAGTATACTGTATTCATCATTGGTAAGGACGGTTTTGTTTCACCGTTGGCATTCCCAACAAGTCAATATATAAATACGCCATTTTTGCCTAGACAGTATTGGAGTATTTCTTCTGTAGGCTTTTCAGACCCTGTCCTTGCATCTGAAACACCTTGCACGGTAGTCTTACTACATGCTGTAATGATTTTCTGCATAACTCGCCCGTTATTGTCACGATATACAATGAGAAGTTTGTGTTTTCAGTTTGTAAGTAAAATGGTGACTCTTTGTTGAAGCTTACTGGCAGCTGTTCAGTGGGGCTTCCTATTTGTTCATTTATGTATGCTGCAGTCACCTCTGTGAAGAATCCAGTATACGTTAAGAGGTGCAACTGTTGTAGGAACTATCATTCATCAGGTTTAACTGAGTTTAATGAATATGGTAATCAATTGCCTATGCTGAAAACAGAAAGAGGCAATATTAATCACGCTTGGGTTTCATACATTAATTCAGTATATGTAGTGTCACGTATATTCTGCATATACTAAAAAGTTGCTTTTAAGTTTCTGAAGCTAATCCTCTATTTCAAAGTTAGAAGGAAGTAATTCCAATTAATCTCAATCTAAAATATTTACTGAAAGACCTTTTTTTTTTGTAGACAGATGATCTGTTAGTTTCCTTAACCAAAAAAAAAACCCCAAAAAACCCACCAGAAAAATTTCCCCTACTATGTTGTTGTTTTTGCAATACTTTTTACAAATTACTTTTGAATACCCTGTATCACACGTATTTATTACTAGGTGAAAGCATTAAGTATAGTTTAGGCTCACTTCCCAGTTGCAATTATAACTTGCACATCCACTAACATGGATATTACACTTATGTAGGGCTCCTTACAGTGTTACAGAACATTATTAATTAAACACAGTGGACAGATAGCTTGTTCATCCAAAAGCATTGTACGTTTCCTTAATACGTCAGTGTGATGTGTACAGAAGCTTAAAAATAGTTGAATGTTCAAAATTCTGTTTTCATAGTTGCTTCAAAATACATAATGCTGTTCAGCTCTATCGTAGTACTTTAATGTACAGAGCCACTACGGTCATCTTTTTGATGCATTCAGCATTGTGCTAAATTTCAAGAGGCTTGTAGCGTCACTTTTCAGACAGAACTGCTTATAGCCTTAATACAGGCTGTGCGTTAGTTTCTGAACTGCCTTTTTGTTTCTGCTTTGAATGTTTCAGAACAATTTTCATTAGCATAGCTTTTAAATGTAAATTTCAGGCTTCTCCTGCTTGCCTGTTACATTCCAGGTAGTCAGTGGAAATCTGCTTTGTTCCTTGTGGAACAGCGCATGTTAATTTTGCCTGTATTAAATCCTTTATTTGAATCAGTTCTCTCTTCTGTCATCCAGAAGCGTGCAGTCCAAGGTCTCTCGGCCAATGAAACCAAGTGGTTGATGTTAATTTGGCAAGCTCATGTCCTGTCAGTAAAACGGTAGGCTAGCCTTTTTTCCCCTTCTTTCTTCCTTTCCACTTTTTTTTTTTGTTTATCCTCCTTTCCCTGTTGGTCACTGCTGTCCCACATTTACTTCCATACCCTTTTGCTGCGTGCTCAAGTATGTGTATCTCTTTCATTACGAGTAGTGAAGGCTATACCAGTCATGCTAGAGTTGTCAAGTCCTTGTAATATTGCTCGTAATCCTAGAAAGTGCTGTATGCAACAGCAGAATTGCCTTTGTGACAGTGGAGGAATACATAGAAAAGGGTGAGATCTTTCAATTTACCCTGAATGGTTTCTGCTGCCTTTATACTACAAGACTCCCCCGCAAGGAGGAGTTTTCTGCCCAGGGTTGGTAACCAGCATGTGGGAGGTAACGGGCGAAACGGAAGAGCTCCTGGAAATGGCAGGCAAAGCAGAAGGTTTAGCAGTAATTAGTGTCTTCCACTTCCTGTACGGTTTGGTTTCCGTTCCCGCGCCAGGCAGTGCTAACACAACATGCCTGTTTGAGTGATATCCAAAAAGTAGGGGAGGGAGATGACACGGGATAAAAATCAAGTACGAAAGGATACCTCTAACCCAGCCGAATGCAGGCCCAGGTGTTGAATTTAGATTAGAAATTTTGAAATACTCTTTTTTAGCAGCGATAAAATGCATATTGTGCATGCATGTACAGTGCTGCTTAATTGAAACAGGTGTAATTTTAATCTAGAGTGACTTCTAGCCAAACTTTGGGCCTAGAGATCACTCTTAAGATAGGCATTTCCTCTGTATCCTCAGAGCACTTCGAGTAATGCAGGAGCTACAGGGCAAAGCCTATTACTGTGTTTTCTAACTTTGGCATCGCATGTTTGCTAGTCCAGTGCTATGAGCATTAGTTTCCAGGGTGAAATAGTGGATGGAGTATCCATCAACGAAACAGAGCAAATTTCCTTGCAGAAACTAAATGATCAGGTGTAAAAGAGCAGTCATTGGAAGTGGGTCATCTTTCCCTTTTCATTAATCTTTTGGTTGTTTAGCTAAGTGACTTGCGTGGTTGCAGTGGAAAGGAGGTGATCAACATAAATTTCATGTCTGTTTTTTAAAATTCTGACACCTGTGGATTTAAGAGTTTTAGGAGTGGGCACAAAGAAACCAGAGCTGCAGCACACCAACTGTTGTCTGGCAACTGACCTTGTAGAAAAAGGGCAGCATAGAGAGTGGAGAAATGTGTATATAACACATTTTTGTTCGTTAGCATGGCAAGAATCAAGTTTCAGAAGTGCAAGTTTGAAAGGGATCATCTTTAACTTTTGTGCATGCTTAGTAGAAGCTCACCATGTACCTGTCTAAAATTACTTGTATTTTCTACCTTCCTGTTATAAAACAGGAGGAAAAAGAGAAGATGCTTTTTTTTTTTTTTTTTTTTAAAGCCACATCTTTCAGGTACCTGTGTCTTTAAAAACTTGAAAGTGAATTTAACTTCCTATTCATTTAACAGTATTTCTTCAAGTTGCCAATAAAAAAGTCTAACTCAGTCAGTCTGTGTTCTTATTACTGTGAAGAGATTAATGAACTTTAGCACTGAAATACAAAAATAGTTAAATCTACTTTGAGCTAAGCTACTAAGCTCTTTGAGGCGTGAACAGTATTTGTATCATGTATAGAAGGGCTGGTTTTGTCTCCAGACTCCTGTGATACAGACTGCCGGGAGTATCCAAAATGAGAGAATCAAACTAAACTTCCCATTTGTGCATCTAGAAGTCTGTGATGGCATTGTAAAAATATTCACTATAGCAAATGATAGGCTTACGCCTTTCAACAAATAATCACGCATGCCTCCATACTTCTCCCCAGCGCATTATTGTTAAAATACCTAGAAGCTAGCTGGTTTAAAGGCCAGGAGTTGCAGCTGTGGTGGTGGTGGTTATGGCACTGTCTCTGTGGTGCATTTTGGACAGATGGGTGCTTGCTTCCCCTGTACTTTGGCTATATTAATGTGCCACTAAGCTGGTGCTGGCAGATCCCACTTGTTAGCATGGATGTGGCACAGCAGGAGCACAGTCACGTGGCTTTCCGCCATTTCAGAGTGAGGGCAGAGCGAACAGAGGTCATCTTGGACTGTGACATGTAGAAATGCGTGTGTGCCTCAGTACATTGCTTCTGTGTCAGAGGAAGTGTCCTGAAGGAAAACAGCCGGACAGCAGTTTCGGTCTTGTTCCCGCTTAGTGCTGCAATCGACAAAAGCATTAAGCGCGTCAGCTAAGGAGGGTTTCCCCGCTCATATAAACACAAAAAAGAGAGAATTAAACTGAGAGTTGAAAATGGATTTGCTGACGCTAAGATAGCTCTGGAGCAGTATTCCTACTCTACCTCTAAAGCATTCAGTAAATAGAAGGCATATCGTGAGTGTCCTAGCAGAGCTAAGGACTTCTTTTCATTGCAATTTAGGTAGGATTATCTTCATCTTAGATTATGCTTAGGACTTGTGTCTGCTTTTAGAAAGCTTCTATTATAAGTCATCAGAGTTCGTACCTCTGGGATTGCACGAACACAATGGTGACCTTGTCCATTCTGTCACTTGTAAAACATGCTTTTCACAGCACACCAAGAATGAGATTTTAGGCAGTTGAATCGTAATATAAAGCAATATCCAGCTACTCCAAAAGATGCGGACTTGTTAACAGCTGCATCTCTTCTTGAGGTTCTCGGGGAGCTAAACCAGAAGAACAGTAACTCTGTATTTTTCCTGGCTAGTTTCCTCAGGAGATGAGAGTTGAACATACGATGCTACGTGCTTGTGCATATGGTATTGTGATAAACAGGATTATGGCACTGAAAAATACTCCACATCTTTTTTTTTCGCACAGTTCTCTGGTTGCATCCACAGCACAGCCCCAAGAGTAGCTACTGGAATGGTGAAACAGGAGAGAACTGCTTTGGTTGGCATTGCCACTGAGAAGGAACACCTGTGAACACGACATAAATGCCTCTGTTTGTAAATAGGGGCTCTGAATAGAAGAAGCGGTAGTAGTTTGTTAATCTGGAAGGAAAAGCTGTGAGTGATTAAGGTGTGGGGAAGCCCGCTTCCTTCATAATGTTTAAATAATCTCATCCAGCCCGTCCAATGTAAAATAGATTTTTTTTGGTCTTGTTTTTGTAGAGTGACAAGGTGAAAACACAAGATACTTGGTTTGGTTTTCAGATCTGATAATCATGTGCCTTGCCGAGTGAGAAAACAAATTCATACAGGCTTGTTTTTATTTATTACTGAGATGCATAATTTGGATCATAGAATAAGGTTGCTTTGACAAAGTCAGATTCAAAGGATTTGAATGTCTGTCCTTAAGTGGTACTTTGTCCTAAAAAGGATGATCAGCCATGCTATACCAATGTGTTGGCAAATTCAAATACAATAAAATAGACTGATATGAAGCCTCAGGCATATCGAAACTAGGGAAGCCTTGGCGATGGAACTTGAAACCATTTTAAACCCATTTGATTCAGATTTTCTGCACAAACTGCAAATAATAGAGGCTTGTAAAAATGTTCATCCTGGCTTGTGTTCCGTCTAAGTGAATCTATGCTAATAGCTGTTTTCTTGATTTATTGTGAGGATCGATTCATGCTTGTCCTGCTCAGGTTTTATAGCTAATGGTCCTGTTGAATTTTAGTTAGGCTGTGTTACCCAGAGATCTGTCAACACCATTCCTTTCCCTATTTTTCTTCAAACTTTCAAGAAAAACTCATTTTTCCTGAGCGCTTAGAGATCACAGCTCTCTGCACATCGGTAAGCTCACCAGATTCAAGTTGGGATGCTATACTGAAGTGCTTTCCTGTTATCAAGAAAACAAAAGCACCATTGTGAAAGATAAGGCAATAAAATGCACAGCTCAGTTCATATACCCTCAATGATATTTGAGCTCCTCGCTGCTTCTCAGCTATCCACCTCCATCAAGCATATTCTGTCACCACAAATTTCTGAGCAATTGCAGGCACACAGTTGGAAAAAAATCCCACCAAACCCCAAAAAGCAACAAAAAAGAACAAACAAAGCAATTTCAGAATTTCTTCCTCCCAGTGTAGAATT
Organism: Fulmarus glacialis; assembly: GCF_000690835.1. Lineage (NCBI taxonomy): Eukaryota > Metazoa > Chordata > Aves > Procellariiformes > Procellariidae > Fulmarus > Fulmarus glacialis. The sequence goes on from NW_009188089.1 coordinate 6,910, forward strand.
TCCTGCTGGAAACCCAAGCTTGTGAAAAGCCAGCCGTCATCCAGATCTGAGTCTCAATTCCAGTAGGTGTTAATAGTGGAGGCTGTAGTGTGAGAGTCCTGCAAGCCTGCATAGCATGAAGATTTTGTGACTTACATGACTTTTCTTTTTAAAAGGTGACTTTAAAAAATGTGCTATGGCTCATGCACCTGAAATTGTCAACATAGAGCTCGAAAACTGATCCCGCAGGGAATGTTTTTTATGAATCACTGAAAAGGAAAGCAATGAAACTCTGTGAAGTATCAGTGACAGCTATGATTCATAGCTTCTGATTAAAGCAATGCAGGACATGTTGTGTAACTATGCAGACAGCAGCTTTGATATGGAAATGCAAAAATATTACAAAGTATATTCCTAAAAGCAATTTTCAGGCAGGTTTTAAGCTCCAAAGTGACTCAGAATATGGTCACCTCTGAGGTTATTTTAATTATTCAAGGAGATGCGGTTTTTATGGATTGTTATTTGCGGGACTGTTTCTTGTTTTCAGAAGTCAAGCTTTTTTCTTCTCCTTCAGAGCTTAATGCTTCTATAAATGTGACCCTTTTCCCTTTCTGTTATTTTTCAGGGAAATACTGTATTTGCTGCCATTATTGGAATAGAAGCTGAGAAGCAGAAAAGATGTTGGAAACGATTGGTAATCGTTTTTATTTGTATCACTATATTTTTGTGGCCAAATCAAGTGTGCATGATAGATTTAGGACATTAGTATGTACTACTGAGAGAGATTTTGTAAAAAGTGTCTACTGTGCTTAGAAATACATGATGTATTTGGGGTTTTCTATTTTGTATTTGAAAACAAAAGGTGTATCATCATTTTTTTAGTGTATCTAATTTTTATCCTGTTGTCTTGATTTCATAGTTTTAATCTTTACTAGAATTAAAAGTTTGTGTGAAAAACACAAATGTTTTCTATTATGGCTATTTTTGTCACTACTTATTTGCAGTGGTCTGTAGCCACAGTTCCTGTAACTGAATTTTAATCAAGGCTCTTCCACTTTTGTAACTCAGTTCTTGATGGATAAAAATGTAATTTTTGTTGGCTTCTGTTTTGTGCTCTGCCTCTGACTTCCTGATTCATTAGACATGTTTGGGCTGGGTTTTTTGTTCAGAACGGAACCATTCGGGTCCTCTGTAGTTTAAACAGTAGAGAGGGATACATTTAAACCTGTTACCTGCTTGTATGTGGCTGTTTCTAAACTGCTGCTGACTAGGAATGATTATCGCTGCAGATACACATCGGGCCCTCCAGGCCATGGAGCGCTTACAGGCAAAGCTTCGGGATCGAGGTGACATTGCAAATGAGGAGAAACTGAGCTTATTAAAATCAGTGCTGCAGAGTCCTCTCTTTAACCAGATTCTCAACCTTCAGACTTCTGTTCAACAGCTGAGAGATCAGGTAGGAAAAGCAACCTCCTAGGCGCAAGAGAAAAATTGCTGAGAAGGTGAAAAAATGTGTGTGTCTCTGCATGTTGAATAGTGAAATCAAATAGCCTAAATTAAATGTCTGATCCAAAGCTATGGAAATGGTGATACTGGGTGGGGAGTTAACTTAAGGCTTTCTGTCTCTGTCCTTCAAAAAGGAACATATTTCATAATGAGGTCTTAGGATTTTTCTCCTAGGAGCCTTTTATTGCTCTCTTGTGTCTTACCCTGCTAAAACGAGAACATATAAGGGAAGCTGTGGAGTGTTGACTTCAGAAGGACATGAAGATGTATTTTTTCGTATAGGAATAAAAGACCAAAGAGGAGCAAGAGCTTCTACCTCCTTTTTCCTTGCTCAAGGTTTTAAGTAGAAGTATTACTTTTCTGCATGTCTTTGGTGAGGATGAGAAAAGGGACAGCAACTTGGCTATATTGACTTGATTATTTATTACTATAATTTAATTTCCTTGTCAGCAGAATAAGAACTTGAAAAATATAAAAAGTAGTTCAGTAACTGAATTAGGACTAAACTGTGTACTGGCTTTGCAAACAGTTGTTCCTGTCGACTCCTGCAAGATGGGCAGCTCTGTGGCTGGTATGCAGAAATGCCGAAGTGGGAGGATGCAGCCCCTGCACACTGACCTTACCGTCAGTGTGGAGCCACATCTGGTCTCTGGCCAGACTGCGGCTGGTGAGGAGTCCTCACGATCTTGACGCTACTGCAGCTGGGTGGCTGAAGAGCACAATCTGGCCCTTTGTTGCTTTTTGTGGATCATCTTGATGCTATTTTGCGCAGACAAGAAATAAGTTAGAATGGTGTCTACGGTGCTATACGTGACCAAGTTTTTCAGATTTTGCATGTTTAGTATGTAGAGACTTGATGAAATTGGAGAGATTTAAAAAAAATTAGGGGAAAAAGCTGTTGTGAGGATTTGTTTGCTCTGCTATTTGAAAAGGAGGATTTAACAGTGACATCCAGAAATTACGTGAATTATATGGTGATGACTCTGGAACATGTACTGAGAAATGAAAGTGTGCCTGAAGCATTAATGGGAATTTGGTGAAAAGGTAAATTGAATTTTCACTTCCAGACATTAGCTGTGAAGTTAGAGGATGCTTCTCTTTTTGAACAGTCACCTAAATTAATAAAATGAAGCAGCTGACACTACAGATGGGTAATTTCAGACATGTATTTTTTAAAAAGCAAATAATAATTTTACCTTCTGCCCTAACCCTGCAGGTTTATCTGTGCAGTAACTTTAGTGGCCTGTGCATGTTGCATGGTACATATCCAGTCTAGTTGACAGGGGATCTGCTTGGATGTGAATTCCTTTCCTGATACGTGCTTATATAAACACTTGAACATGCAAATGTATGTTTCTGGCCACTCTTAGATTTGGGTCAGCTATTCAGAAAGTATCCTGTATTTTTCCATATAGAATAATTTCTTCCCTGCAATATAACATGAGATTGTCTGTCTCTTCTTTGCTTTATTTAAATGTTTGTAAAGCATATTGAAATAGGACAAAGAATAAAATCATGAAATAGGCAGTCATATTAAAAAAAATTTATTTCTTGGCATTTCCGAAGGCTTGGTTTTGTTCAAGGACACCCTTCAGTTTTCTTTTCATGGCTGGGAGGCACTGTGTGCTTGAAACTCTTAAACTACAGGTTGGTGAAAACTGCAAGGCATGTGAATAATGACCAGGCTTTTCCACCAAGCTGTGCCAGACTGAGGAAGGAGACAAGCTGTTGCCCAAGCACTTGCAGTCAGAGCCGTGTTTGAGACAGGATGACAAGTGGTGCTGAGCTGTGCAGTGGCTTGGTGTTGCAGTCTCTATCCACTCGAGATGAAGATAGCTAAATTTTTTTTGATGTTTCACAGTGAGCTGCACTAAAAGTTGAACGGGGGTCTGTTTCTTCTCAAGGTGAAGTGTAAGTGACAGCCTGTTAAGCTGCTCCTGTGTTTTCAATTAGTTTATGAGTTTTTAAAGGGCTACAAGACTTGCAAAATTCTCAAGAGAAGGCCGTCTTTTAGGAGAGTATAGGTTGACAGGGAGGATGGGAGCAGAGAAGCACTAATGGCAATTTACTTTCTCAAGTCAAACTGCTTCCTTGCAAGCATCCCCAGAAGAAGTAGGTCACTAAGCAGACCTACTTGTGGGCTTGTAGTGGCCTCAATAAATTTGAGGGTAGGACGTGTTCCTGTCTTGAGGCACTATGTCTGGAAGGCATAGAGATGATAGTGAGAGAGCCGTCTTCTGTTTGTGCATTGAGTCTGGAAAACGAGCTGGCAAATCTTGTAAAAATCTGTCATGTTTTCCTAGCAAAAAATAGGATGCACATACACAGTTTTAACAGGCAAATATTCCTTGCATTCCAATGAGAGTTACTACCATTTTTTATGGTCTAAAATAGTAGACTTTCTTTTCTTTTTTTTCCTACAGGTAAGTGATCTTTTAAGCACCAAAAGAAGATCTGAAAAAGTGTGTGTCTCTGCATGCATGGAGGTGTTTCAGATTTGCTGTCCCATTTCCTTAAAGCTTCTGTGTGTTAATTGGACATTCATCCCCTTCACTGTTGGTGCGTGCTTAACAAGAGCCTCTTGAGTTTACATTTGTGTTACATGCAGTGGTGTGGACTGCATGGTATGTTGCTTCATCTGGATGTTCATGAGGCATGATGCTGCAGTCAGCAAATCTGATGCTTTGGTGCTTATTGGTGCTTGTTATTAAACGAGCAAACAGGATTTGTTTGCACTGCAAATCTGTCATTGTGAAGTTAAGAACTGGAGTGGGAAAAGTCTAGGGACGGCAGAGGGGTGTTTTTTTGAGAATTACTGTCCTTACTTCACTAGTCACTTGAGTTGAGGAGCACTGAAGGAACCAGGTTTTTTTCTGCCTCTTCATATCCTTATTCTTCAGTGAATGCGTGTTTTCTCATGCTGAAGAGCAGTCTTGTTTGAAGATAAAAGAGTGACAGAAAAGAAGAATAGAGATTGTAATGTTTTGAACTTTTCAATATATTTTCTTTTCTTTATAAAATATTTTGAAGAAAATACTCAGGCCGTGCTGGCAGTCCCCTCCTGCTTCTCTTCCTTTTCTTTTTGTCTCTCCCTTGTTCACCTCCTCCTCCCCTCCTCCTCCTGCTTCCACTCCACTCAGGGCTCTGCCAGAACAAAATACCTTTCCCTTTGCTGGGCTGCATTCCTCAGATTTTTTTTGCTTGTGAGTTTGACCATAGTTTTTCGTTCACAATGCAGTAGTGGAGAAGAGTCCCCTTGCAGCGCAGCACGTACTGGGTTGCATGGGGTAGCTGGGTGTCAGCACTAGAGCGGATTTAGGGAAGAAGTGGAGAAACAGTGTCTTTTCATATTGCCTGTGAATACTCGCTCAACTCTGCGTTTTGCACAGCTACAGGAGGCCTTTAGTTCCTATCCTGAACCTCTTTCTGCAACAATGCCATTTGCTCTGTGTTTTGAAACGAAATGCTTGTAAGAAATGCTAATTTGGGATCTGCTTCACCTGCCCCCAGGACGGAGACCTAAAGTAGCTGCCAGCAGGGGGATGCTGGGGCAGTGCTGGTGCCAGCCCGGGGGCTTCCGCTGCGGGCCG
>NW_009188090.1:0-16043 GCF_000690835.1 Fulmarus glacialis
GGAAGGGAAGGGAAGGGAAGGGAAGGAGCAGTGGAAAGTGCTGCATGAGATTCACATCATGACGACCTATGGTGACTATATTTCTTTTACCATTTAATATCACGGTGATGTTAGACTGAGGGACTCATACCTGGGAGTGTGCTGTAACTGGCTATTATACTTGTCACCACTCCCTGTAAACACACCTTAGCTGTCTGCTCAATAGAACAAGGATTAGCTGTTATTTTTTCCCTCTGCCATTTAACACGAGACAATGTCCTTTCCTCCCTCAGGTAATCTATGCCCCCCAGTAATTTATAGACCTACTCCTCCTCTTGGCTTCAACCACCCAGTCTCAGAGCAGAGAGGCATGCAATACTTCAGCTGACAGCCTTCAAATCTAAAAATTGCCTTAGATTTTCCATCCTGTAAGTTACATTTCGTATGAAGGATGTATTTGCAGAGCACTTTGCAAGCACAGGTTTCCCTTTGGGATCTTCTGCAGCCCCAGCAGCACCGCAATACAGTCCCACCCAGGAAACACAACAGCCCCAACCACTTGGGTTTTTCTCCTAGAATATCCTGGACAATCTCCCTCCTTTCCCAAGGTAACAAATAGTAATTTGCTGTAGTTGTTATGGTCTGAGAACATATGTGAGACAACATTTTTAGGCAGAGGTAATATTTTTTATCAAAACAAGTGGTAGAGCTGGAAGAAGCTTTAGGCCTACAAGACAGTTCTTGTACATCTGAAGAAAGCTCATCTATCTTTCCAACTCTAACAATTGGTCTAATAAAAGATGCTAACTCTACCTACAAGCCCAATGAAAGCAACATGAGCTCTTTAATACCCAGTCTGAACTAGACCAGGTCTCCCTGAACAGCACAGTACTGCCTTTACAAGGCAAAGCTTGGTCTGCTACCACAGTCCTCCTCCTCCTCATTTTATACCCCACACGCTCAGCACAAAGTACTATTTTTCTGACTTGCTTTGCAAATCCAGCATTAAGGCTGCTAACGCTCACAGCATCACAACTATTCTTTTCCTTTCTGCTAATACAAGAAAATGAATGTAAAAAGAAAAGCCGCTTCTAATTTGAGGCTGTGCAGAGGAAGCTCATTTGCAAAACTGGCAGGTCCCCCTCACTGCCTTCTCCCCTGTTCAATCTGCGCAGGAGGTGGCAAGGCGAGGAACGTGGATGTCAACACAACTAAGCCATGCATGAAGGGGAGGAAGGGGCATGGTGTGCTGAGGACCTCAAATTTGGTCTCTGAAAGGCAGCCAAGGTCACAAAACCTTGGCGTTTTGGATGAGCCGCGAAATTTATGTCCACCCATGCTGGTATGTCACAACCTTCAAGGATGTGGAAGATGGTGAGAGACGTTGGATGAGGGAGCATGGAAATGTCTAGTTGCTCAGGCAAGCATGGTTGGTTGCTTTAGCCCTGTTGATTTTTCTTTGCTGTATTCACCACTCTGAAGACATTAAATCCTCAGCACCACCTCTCAAATCAAACAAGCTTTACTCCATGAAGAGCTACATTCAACCTACAGGGCTTGTTTCAGGTGCAACTCAACATTCACATGGCTGGAGCTGGCTTTTACCAATCTGTGATTTCAGTAAGAGATATTTCTTCATGGAAAAAGCCACAGTGACTAATTGGGTCACAGAAGTGTCCTTCTTCCCTTCTCTTCAGAGATCAACACCATCCTATTTGTCTTTTGTTAATACAGCATCGCATTAGCTCACACTTTGCTTTCAAGTAGCCCCTGGAGAGGAAAATCCTTCTCCTCCCATATCCCTTAAAGACTGGATTATGGAGGTCAGTCGTCACAAACCCGTTTGCATCCCAAAGTGATTGATCGCCACCCGGACTGTCCTCAGACGAGTAATGAGCCGCAAGCATTAGTCTAATGTACGTGACAGAGAAAGTCTAATTAACAAATTATATTTTTATATGAAATTTAAGATTCAGTGTGTGCAGATATTATACAGAGTTTGAATACTACCCTGCCAGGCAGAGAAAGACAAAATGTCTTAACTCCCATTAGTTTAATAACTTTCTAATAGTTTAGTTCTGTGCCAGGGCAATCAAAAGTTCCAGGGGTGGACACTAAAAGATCCTTTGGATTAAATCAAGAAATACAGGAGGAATTGGAAGAAGCATCAAAAAATAAAGAAAACTCCAGAAGACTCCCAGAAGGAAAAAAAAAGCCCAAAAACCTCTCCAAACAAGCATCAGCTGGTGGTGACAGCAGAGAGGCCAAGGAGAGCCTCTTCTTTTTCTTCGGGGGTGGGGGGGGGAGTGGGGGGCGGGGGTGTTGCTGTTTGGGAGAAGCAAAGGAGTCAGATGCTAAATTAAAACGGGGATGAATGAGAAGCTGTGTGAGAGAGAGAGAAGCAGTCTATTGCCCAAACCCCAAACATCCCCATCAATCAGCTCCATCATCTTATGTCTACTTGCCATTTCTGAAAGCAAAGGCAAAATCCAGTGGGGGAAGGTGGGACAAAACACACAAGAGCACAAAGCTGAATCCACCACAAAAGGGTGGGGCTAAACCAGATTAAATCTGTATTAATGCAAATTGCACGTGACAACCTTTCCAAGTATGCTTTAATTACTCCACCTTCAAGCCGTTTGTACCCAAGGCTCACCATATGCATCATTAAAACTTTGCAAAATTCCTCTAAATGTCCCCGTTGTCCCTACCTATGCATAAGAAAAAATGGCCAAACCATTTTAAAACGCATCCTATCCACATCATCTAGGTAAATCTGGAGTAAAATTTGTCATCGAAACCAATGCAACCTGTGTACCTCATCAGGGTGCTTCAAATATCTTCCCAATCCTCATTCACACATTGTGAGAATTTTAACAAGGGTTAGACAGCACAGTGATGAAGCATATAAACTTATTCAGGAGGATTGGATAGATTTGCAAAGATAAAAGTTGAAAGTGCCAAATAATCATCCACAAAATTCTGGCTGCAACTTCACTTGCATACCTGCAGTCATGACTGATCACTATAACCTTTTGGTCAAGAATATCTTTTATTAAGGATCAAATTGCATGTGACAGAGCTTCTCTGCAACATAGTTGTCCATGCGTATGGACAACAGAGATGAGACCTTACAGGAAAATACCAGTATTTGATACTTTCTTTTAGAATCATGGAATAATTTAGGTTGGATGGGACCATTGGTGGTCATTTGGTCAAGCTTTCAGCTTGATGTAAGGCCAGCTTCAAAGACACACAAGGTTCTTCAGGGCTTTGCAACCATCCCTATGCACCATTCACAAGAGCAGATGGAGCTGGCTGCTAAACTACAAGCAGCTGTCGAATCTCCTGGTGCGATGCATTCGTGAAGACCTGGCTCTCATGCAGGAACATCAGCACACAGCACCCATCTCCTGCCCTCTCTTCTCCCTCCCCACTTCCTTCCTCCCTCTGCCTTCACACCACCTCTAGTCGCATAGTTTAAATGACCTAAATATAAACAGAACACAGATAAGTCAAGTTCAAGCTAGGCTTTGTAACCACAAGTATACACCCAGGTTTATATCTCATCCTTCCTTCATCACTATACCAGACTGAGGCCATATCTAGATCCAGCTGATAGAGAGAAAAGAGGAGAAAGGCAGGATGAGGGGAATCCTAGTATGGAAAAATTACAGAGCTGAAATTTTCTGTTTCCCTTCGATATATTTAGTTTTTAGTGGGAATAATTTGAATTTATCAGGCATGCAAAAATGGTGAGCATTTTCTCCACTCCAAATAAAAAAAAAAATAAATTCCAGCCTTAAACAACGCAAGTCCTCAACACTTTTTCTCTAGTGCACACCCTTCTTTTTGTTCAGGGATACATACATGTGCCAATGTTACTTACACCCACTTGAAGAAAAAGAGTTTTTGACAATAAATGAAGCTATAGAAGACTTTTTGGGTGCTTGTGCCACATATTGAATAGCAAGTACCATTTGTTTCTTGCCCTCAGATTTAATGAATAACCCTGGAAAAAGGGACTACACTCCAGATGTGTCGACAGGATTACACCTTCGAAGAACTATAATGCCTGATTCTCACAAGACATTTCTAATTAGGGACACATTGGTCACTCAGAGTCATTTATTTCCTATTTGAAAATCAGTTCCCAAATCTGGAAGGACTGGGCATATCACAGTGTCATTTATTATACTGAGCTTAACTCTTAACACAGTCTCAAAATTAGCCTCAATCTTGTTTTCTGGGATAATCTTGGCTATTGTAATTTGCCCACTAGTTATGAACAAAAAAGTCACATTTTTTATTAGTTACACCAACATTTGTTGTTTCTGCTTGCTGGTCTGACTAGAAAGGTAGTCAGTAAATATGATTTTGCCATTATTTAGTAAAAAGCCACAGGCTTTGGCTTGACCTGACAGTGCAGTGTCTCAAGAGCTTGTCTGAGTGTGTCTTGACCTGAGCTCATCTGAGCTTGTTTTAGTTGCAATAACAATTGTCTGGACAACTGCCACTATCCAAATTTGTTCTAGTTCAGTGTCTGTTTATAGTAATAACAAGTAGCTATTCTGTCTATGACTCTAGAGTAAAACGAGGTACAGACAAGTGCAAACATGAGATGGTACTATACATCCTAGTCTGTAAACACAACTCATCATGGTTCATCAACCGTCGTGACAGCAGTGCTACCTTGTGAACCAGGTAAACCCAACTTTAGAGAGACAAAGAGAACAGAAAACCTGAATAACTGGGAACCAACAAAACAAAAGTACCAGTAATAACAATTATAACTGTATTATTAATGAACCTTTCTGTAGTAATTTGGTAACTTGGACAATCAGACTGTTAAAACATTAACTGGGCTAACAATAAAACCCTGGCTCCATATAGATGGTGTGCTCCCTTTTGCCCCAACAGGGTTTGAGGGAGTAACAAAATGAACAATGTTGTGGCGTTGCAAGGTGGGTGTCACTGGAAGATGCTAGGGATAAATTTCCCTGCAAATTGATGGGCCCGACGTATTCTGCTACATCCTTCAGTCCCTGGGCTACTGCTACAGTGCTGACCTGAGAGACACAGCCCTGTTTTGAAAGTGAAATACTGATTCTGACAGTGACTAAAATACCTTCCAGAAATCTTTCACATTCTTATTCCTATTACAACTGCTTCTAGCACAGCTGCTGTCCCAATGAAGTAAACATTGTAGGAGTTTTACATACCTTATTTTGATATTCAAAGGACTGCTGACTAAAACGGTAATAAATACCAGGAGCTTGGACATCACCACAACAAAGGCAGGACAGAGATAAATTTAGGTATGTGCCAAAACCAAGTGCTCAGGCCACAATGAATTATTTTAGGCTTGGAACGTCACTTGCAATATTTCACCCAGAAACTTTGGCTTTAGCCAAGGACTCAAGTCAAAGACCAAATTTAAGCCCAGCTACTTCACCAGGCTGAAGGGTAGACCCAATCCATTTTTATAGAACATTTGCTGCTGTGTTATTATATAATTTATCTCGATTTAAGTGTTCTTTGTTGTTTTGTTTTGTTTTGTTTTTAAATACACATTTAAACAACAAACTATTTGTCAATAACAGAGTTTTTTATCTGAGGAATAGCAGAGACCTGCGATGGGGCAGGGACACCCCAGAGGGACTGCAGCCACACAGGCTTTTTGCTGTGCACATTTTCAAGCTAGTCAGGTTATTTATCAAAGCAAACAAATGAATGAAGTCCCAAAATAAACAAGTAAATAAATGGCAGCACACCTTTTGGAGCATATTTAAATCAGGCATCCCCTAATTGCCACATTAAGGAGTGCTGCACACCCACCATGCACGTCGCTGCTGGAGTGTATAGCAACGTGCACCAAACTTCCTCCTGCGGCATCTCTGCCCATGCAAAGTCTGGTAGAACAAGGCAAAAGAGGCTTTTCTTAGCTAACTTACAATAATACTACTGAAAGCACGGTAATGCTTTCTGGTTGGAAGGCAAAGGGCTCAAATCTGGAGGTTGGGGATGAGTAGAGATGGACAATGGGTTTCACATGTCCTCCTTTACCCATGCATTCCTGTTTATGAAGGTGCTAGGAGAGTAAATGGCTAAAATAACATGGACCATTGTACCTGCATCTTTAAAAAGGGAGGTTTCAACATCATCTAAAAGCTTAAAGCCTGAATCAGTGTTGGTGTCATGTGCTTTGTCAGGGGCATGGGGTCATCAGGGCTCCTCTGTTTCTCTCCCTGAAAACTCAAGAGCAAGAAGGAAGGTGGTGACACACTGAACCAGTCATTTTGACTACAGCATTTTTAAGACATGGTTACAAATTGCTTAATAATAAAATAATTTTGGAATGTACACAAAAATGCATAAGGTTAAAAGATTTCAGAGAGGAATTGCTTTAATACCTTCCAGTACCACAGAGGTATAGAATATTTTTTTTCTTAACAACTCTCCTCTGAATAAAATGGGGGTTGGGATGGCCTTGAGGCCAGTCTGCAGGCTTCGTAGGTAAACAGAAAGGATTGCATATTTTTTTGTCCTTTTTCGCACCAATCTAGATTTCAAAAGTCAGAGTTAAATGTTCTACAATACACACAGCTCAGACTCTGCAGCCATGTGTTAACAGCACAAAACTAAAGAAGGGAAAATGATTAAAAAAGGATTAAAAATAATCTGTTTGTTGTTATTTCCCGTATTGAGTAATCACAGCTGTGACAAGTAAATTGAATTAAAAATTAACTCCAGTCCGGAAAAAACCCCACAAAACAAACCCGCAAAAAAACCCTAACCTACAACTGAAGAAAAATACAACTCATTACAAATAGCGTACATCTTTCCCAAGCCCTCTGACATTTATAGACTGAGCAGCACCCCTTTAAATACAGAACCACCTTACTAATCTATACAAACGGACGCATACAAACCAAACCCCAGGTGAGCAGACACCTACCTATATGCATATGCTTCAATCAGATCTTAAAGCTTTAGTTAAGTGAAGCATTTATAAAACTAGTCATCAGTGGTGACAGGGAACTAACTTACCTATGAAATCGGCATTTAATTAATAAGAAATCTGTAAGACATGACTATATTAAATCTTTGGGTCAGAAAACCATCAAAAAGGGTGTGCAAGAAAATAAGGCAAATCCACAACTATAATAAATAACGATGCGCAGGATACAAATGATCAGGCAGGTAGATCAGAGTGCAGATGTGCTACTGCATCTGCCAAGGTGGAAGGCATTGGGCTATCAAAGCTATGCAGTCATATTTGCGTAAGGCAAGAAAGTTCATGAAGAAAGGGAGCAATTTTCGTTAAGCCAATTGATGAGGGAGGGAAGAAGGGCATGAAAAAAGCAAACATGAATGCTTACGGGTACAGATGAAAGGATGGAGTCAGCTTTCTGTATTTGATTCGACTTTATTACGTATAGCATTCTTTTGAAGTCAATCCTGTTCTTCTTTTCACCGAGGGATTATTCAGAGTTTGTGTTTTCTAGGCATCTTTGCAATTTTACAATCAGCTTACACTGTGCCAAGGGTAGTTTAAAATGTAATATGAGGCTCTTTACTTACGTTATTTATTTTTCCTGTTTGCTCTGAACAGTGTCTTATTCTTGCTTAGGCAAACTTTGGTTTCAGCTAGAAACTCTATTCCTCCATGAAAACAGGAGGCGATGGGGAGAACAGTGAGCCGTTCACACGCTCATCATAAATCTCTCCTCTCTCACAATAAACAGTCCATCATGTTCCAGCTCCCCCTCATACTGATGATTTTCCCACTCTACAAATGCCAGATTTAATGCCTCCTTCAACTCCTACTCCCCTCTTTGTGCCTCCATCCGCACCATCATTTATGAATAAAATGCTGCCTGTATCACCATTTATTAAGCTACCACGTTTTCTTGATAGGTCCAACAGCTCATACTAATGTTAATAAGACACCGTCTGTACAGAGAAACCTCAGAGAGGAATGTCACATCAGAAACCGTGGAGCCTCAAGTGAAGTCTCCTTTCTAGGGCAATATTCACATATAAGGCACCACAAAGCCGGTAAGCTTGCCTGCTTATACTCCTTCTCTTCCCATTTTCTTTTTGCAGGGGGTGGGGGGAGCAAGTTGCTGTACCCTAATGGAATTAGGGTATATTCTGGCTCCCATTGAGCTCCAGCTGACTCCATAAGTACTCCTACTCAGGTGTTAATCAACACGCAAAAGCAGCAGATCTGGCCACGACCCAGCAAGGACCGCTTCTGGTGAACTATTCAGAGCATCCTGCATTATGCAACAGAGGAACCAGCTCTTTGGACCACATCTTTATTCTCATTGCTTTTTTCTTTAACCCTAATCAGCACCGAATAATTTCTTAATGCTTTAGAAAAAGTAAAAAGTTAGGGCTGAGCCAACAAAGACTTATGTCTCGAACTTGACCATTCCCCCCCAAAACCTAGGATAAAAGATCAATTTGAACACAGTCCAAGACAAAATTCCCCGTGAGCAGCAAACCTCTAAACAAGAGAAGTACACTCCATGCAATAACACAGCCATAAATTACTTTGCTCAGGGGTAATTGTCGTTCGCCTCGAGTCCTGCAAAATACGGAGGGAAGAGACCAGAGAGGCAGGCCACCAAGGTGCACTTTCCAGTAACACTACCCATCTGCACAGGAATAATCTCCCTTCCCTGAGCAGGCACAGCAGCTCATGCATAAACCAGATCTTCCCAGCACTCTCTATCTTTCAGCCCCCGCTGAATGCAGTGAGGGAAGCAGGTGCATATATGGTTTTATGTATATTTTTTGGATGGGTAGATTGGCAAAATTGCTCGGGCCAGTCTAGGGAAAACGTACTTTCTCTGGAAAGGATATCTGGACAACTGCAATAAGAGATGTTCTGGCTTTCTAAGAGCTGCAAAATCACTCTGTGATCTAGCAGCTGGATTAAGGAATATCTTCACAAGCAAATATAATGTGTTTTGGTTTTAGCAGGATATAAGCATCACCGACAAGCACGAACATCTCTTTTCTCCTCTTTATCTGTCATCTCACCAGTTGACAAGTGTGAGAAGAGTACTGTACATACTCATCTCATTTCTAAAAAACAAAGAAAAAAAAAGAGGGTCAGCAGTCTTGAATGAGAGAGGATCCCAATACTAAAATATTCAATATTTAATGACTTTCACACATTTGAAAGGGAAGAGGAGGTGTATAACTTCATGACTATATCCTGGTTATCCGCATAAAGTGATCTCTGCTCTTATTCTTATATATGTTACCTGTATGTTGCAAGACGGAGCAGGAGGAAACCTTCTCAGTGGCAGAAGAAACCACGGCAGCAGGATCAGGCACTGTAACTGCTCCATTGACCGCAAAACTGCGTCTCTTAAATGACAGCTGCTGAATGGGGATTTAGATAAATGAAAATCCCAAACCCCAATTTTTTTTCATTTCATCTCCTTCCACGCCTCAATTCATGTGTCTGTCTGGCAGACAGACATTCCTCATGCTGACACACAAGACATTTGGAAACACACCACAACATGATTATTATATATAGCTAATAAAGTATTTTTCATATTTATGTAAGGGTGTCTACATAGTGTACTTAGAAACATATATATATACACTTACATGCATAATTTATGTGTCGTTATATATTTGGAAAAAATCAGTTAAATGCTAAAATAATGCTTGTTGGTTACACTGCTTGAGCAGAAAGAAACTGAGCCCCAGTGGCTTCATAAAAATTTGGATGAAATACAGCTGACATTTCCTTGGCTGTGACTAATAAGCACTAACCAGCATATATGACGTGTACTTGGAACACTTCTCTCTAAGGCAATGGCCATGGCTCTGTAAGTGTGACTGGGATTACTGGGTTGCAACATTATATCCCATCTCCCAAATTCTCCTGGCTCAGTGTGCAAGTGAGCTTAGATTTGGGAAGAGACGTGATCCAAAAGTCCACAGCTGCCTATACAGAAGAAACCACTGTGGGAAGAGCTGTATTATAGGAAACAGGTGGGTTTGGCCATGACTTTTGCTTAGACTCAGTTGTCAAAGCTGAGATCAGTTCCTGGCATTAAGCTGTCTCACGTGCCAGCCCCACAACCAAAGCAGCTTGGATACATGAACATACATGACAAATATTGCCCTACATCTTTTGGCTTCTCTCTCCTCCCATAGCCATGAGCCATGTGATGTGTCCTACAAGGCAGGATAGGGAAAAGCCACGGTCCTGAAGTCCATCACCTCCACCCAAAGCATCCATCCATCCATCCATCCCTTGGTTTGCCAGAGGTAGAATGGGCAGAAGCATCCTGACTCTTCTCAGAAGCTGTGCGCCTGTTGCGGGAACCGTGTTGGGTGAAACGTGCCCAGTCTGATGCCCAAAAGCGTTTCCAGTGCTGCGACCCAACCGCTCATCCCAAGAGCACCAGCAGCAAACTGCAGAGACCAGCTTCCCATCAGTCCTGTCGTCAATCCATTTGTCAAACGTTTTGCTGTTTAAACAAAGCCAGGCAGCTCAGGAGGCACACGCACAGCCGACAGCTTTTAGAAGACCATCTTCCAAGTTTTCTTCTTTTTCTTCTTTATTTTTTATTTCCTTATGACCCCATTTTCCCTCCTTCATCTTCCTCCCCTATGTAGAAAACCACTATGGCAAGTAAAATGCCAGAGGCAGCAGTGCTCTTGACGTAAAAACAGATGCTTTTTTAATTGTCCATCTCTCAGGCACGATTGGTTGAGCGAAGACACATATAAAATAGACTACAGCACATGTGTCAAGGGAGGGAGCTTTCCTTGGCTGATGCAAGAAGAAGAAAAATCTCCCTCTACCAGCCTGAGAAATGCAATAAATTAGCTGGATCCACTCAAATTCACTTTTCAGTGCCATAATTAGCATGATCTGGTCATCTAATGTAATAACCTTTACCCTGTGACCCAGCTTTCTCTTTTTATGGCTTGTTAGCAACGTGGTCATTCAGGCATAGCCAAGAAAAAGAAGAGACATTTACAGAGCCAGGGGATGGCTGCCATCCGTGGTAAGGCAGCGCCTGGGTAAAAAGCACGGCTATCTACTCACCTACTTAAAACTAACATTTCTCATCCTGTTCCAATCATATCTATACAGAAGAAAAAGGTTATTCCTTTTTCTGGTCATTTCCTCATTGCCGGAAACCTTTTTTCATGTCATCCCAGTCATCTTTAGATTTAACCAGGATGCAAAGACGCTCCCAGCTCAGTGTGAAATCATGACCAATAAAGAAGATTAACAAACAGAATGCTGGTAAAAAGGATAGGAAAAAAAAAAAAAAATTGTAGCTTCTTTTTAATTAAACTTGGTTTGCTATTTGACTGAACCTTTCATACAAGACTGTGTCCCGACTTTGTGATTAATTCACTGGAAAACCTTAAAAATTCACAGGGTTTATTCTGTCCATCTGCAAAACGGAGGAATAAAACTAGGACCTAGATTTTCAGCATTTCAGCTGAGGCTTTTAAAATGCCTGTTGCTATAGTACTGTGAAATCTTTTTACAAATAAGTCTGAAATATTATCAGCATTCCAAATGGTAATTAAAAAAGAAAAAAAATGAAATCACTATTTTTTCCTGTGTCCTTTACAACCTTTAAACCTAGATTTGTAATTGAAGTGCAAACTGACCTTTATAAACTGTACAGCATCGCTAAAATACATTATTCTACAGGGCTTGGGGGAATTTGCCATGCTCAGCAATTCAATAACCTTACTTTCATTTATGTTCTTCAGACAATGTGACATAGCTGGATTTTCCTCCTACTCCAGATGCAAATCAAGCAGGAGAGGTTGAGGGGCTTTATCAACACTATAATCTAAATCTCCTACCAACTTGCTGCTGTAACCTCCTTTTTGGCACATAACTCAGCTGTTTTGCCCGCCTTCTCAAACAATTCAGCAGCTAATACTAACCCGTATTAAATCCCATTTGCAATGTGCTAGCTCAGATGGTCAAATGGCCCACGTGCCGAAATGATCCATCATCACCAGTTGAACCATCTGAGATGTTTTTTTCTCTGACCTTGCTGTATAATAACACAACTGCAATCACGTGCAGTACCATAAACACACACACAAAAATGTCAGTCCTTAGACTTTGTTACTGGGTAATTACAAGAACCAAGTGCACTTAGAGATTCACATGGGAAAATCACTGCAATCCTCCACATAAGCAGGAAGCCCTCAAAGTATCGATTTCATGAACCTCTTTCAGTTCTTGGGAGTCCATCCACAGAAACTAGTTTTGACAGTGCCCAACCCACATCAGCCCTCTGCCAATACAACCCCAACTTCTCCGGGTGCAGCTGAGTCTGCACTGTTGTAGAACTATAGAATCATAGAATCATTTAGGTTGGAAAAGACCCTTCAGAACGTCAAGTCCAACTGTTAACCTAACACTGCCAAGTCCACCACTAAACCATGTCCCTAAGCACCACATCTACACATCTTTTAAAGACCTCCAGGGATGGTGACTCAACCACTTCCCTGGCAGCTTGTTTTCTTCCAAGGCTTGACAACCCTTCCGGTGAAGAAATTTTTCCTAATGACCAATCTAAACCTCCCCTGGCACTACCTGAGGCCACTTCCTCTTGTCCTATCACTTGTTACTTAGGAGAAGAGACCAACCCCCACCTCGCTACAACCTCCTTTCAGGGAGTTGTAGAGCGCGATGAGGTCTCCCCTCAGCCTCCTCTTCTCCAGGCTAAATAGTCCCAGTTCCCTCAGCCGCTCCTCATCAGACTTGTGCTCCAGACCCTTCACCAGCTTCTTTGCCCTTCTCTGGACACGCTCCAGCACCTCAGTGTCCTCCTTGTCGTGGGGGGCCCAAAACTGAACACAGTATTCGAGGTGCGGAATCTGCATCTGCACCTGCATCTACAATGCAAGGCTGTCTTTCTGCTTTCATCTTCTTCCTTCCACCAGGCTCAGGTTCACCTGAATGAGTGACACTAATTTACCTCCCCCTATCCTGCAGGCAGCATTGTTTGTGTTGATCAAGCTTACGGCAACCTGTATTGCCCCTTTCCATTTACATCTTTGCTTAATCATCTCAATCAGCTTCCTCTGACGTCCTGCATAAAGCCATGCTCAAAAAGGCATCTAGAAGTAGCATTTTGGCTCAAGCATGGTATAAGCTTACTAGACAGCACTGATCAGCTACATGCTATTTTGGCCAAACCCAAGATTTTTCAGTTTGCACCTCTTGGGAGTCAGCACCACAAACAAAAGCTGCTGCTCCTTCTTCTCCTGCTATGTTTGTTTTTCTCCTCCACCCCAGGTTTTGCCTCCAAGAAGCACAACTGGACTCCAGCCACAATCACCTCCTCTCAAGGCAACAGATTTCTCCCTTTTTCACCCAAAAGGGAGGATATTATAATTTTAACACCATCTAAAAGGGTGTTAGACAAGACTTTGGCACACAGGGTTACCGTTTCCTGCAGCTTAAGAGAAAGAAAAGGAGAAATACAGTTGAAACAAAACACTCATTCAGTGCTGTACCTTTTGAACACTTTAAAAAGTTTGCTTTCTTTGTCTGCACCTTTTGTAACGTGGTTGTTGCCATGGGACCAAGTGCACAGCACTCATGGTACTCAAACACTCAAACTTTATTGAACTGTTTACTGTTGCAAAGTGCAGGGGGTCACGTGTACAGTCTTAACCTTCTGGAATTATTTACTGTATTAATATTAATAAAATAACTTTTAAAGGTGGATGAATATTCCTCCTCAGATAGTTTAACCCCTAAGGATGTGTACTGGGGAACTAAGATTTTTTTTTTTTTTTTTTCCTCATTATCTTAAATCTAGAAAGAAAATTCTCGTTCTGTGACATTGCAGTCTAGGAAAGAGGCATGATATTACTTGTTCATTATTCTGCAAGACTGAATGAATGAAGATCACAGGATGTGAACAGGCAAGCTCTCCATGTACAAATTGCATCTGTGTTTTGTGAACACTGGGAGAGAGAATATAAGGAGACAGCAAAATAAAATGTCCTCGTAAACATGTATAATCCCCTCGAGGTTTGACTTGCTTCAAAATAAAACACGCATGTTTGTTGAACACTTGACCTTCAGCTTGGTTATTCAAGAGGAGGTCGTGGACCCATGGCTGATCACAAGCATTTTCTGGAATAAATCTGCTAAGTCACTAAATTCCATGCTAAATTCCAGAAGCTGTGACATTACTAACAAGCAGTCAATGCTATATTAAAATTATCATTTCTTTAAAGCAGCCTTGGCTTCTCTTTTCTTTTTTTGGTAGTTTTCATCTGGCATTATTCACTTCACTTCCTCCAAGACATTTTCCCAAAGAGCATCCTCATCTGGCTGATCTAGTTCCACTTCAAACAAGTTAGGGAAAGGGGTTTAAACCCAATCCCCTATGAGATTTCCTCCTGCTCTGTGGAAGTGTTACTTGCTGAAAACCATCTCCTTACTCAGTTAAAACATCTGATGTCCATGCACATTGCCTAAAGATCTGATTAACCCCTGGCGGTGTCTCCTGTGGTGGGAAGACGAGTGTCACTGCAGAGGGGGTTTACTATGGCCCCGATCGAGCACAGTGCAAAAGGACTCATCCATTAGAGCACTGCAGTGAAAAAACACGGTGATATTAGCAAGCCAGACTTCTCCACCAAGCTCAGCAGATCCTCATACTCTTCTCTGAGACTGGAATCTACTTTTTTTCTTTCTTTCCTTCCCCCCTCAAACCCAGCAAACCTTCCAGAGGATGCTAATTGCTTCCACAGATAACCTGCAGAAATGCGACTGAACGGATCCGCTGAAGCCACAGATCACAACAAACGTCATTCTCGTTGACGGGACCACTGCTCCTGGCTTTATGGCTGTCCTAAGACTCAGGGAATAAACAAGACCTTACACAAAGCCAATAGAAGTATTCCAATAAACATTAGCATGTGTGGATTAGCGTGTCAGACCCCTGAAGGACCCCACGGCAGAATGGATGCTCAGCCCTGACAACCACGCACTCCACGCCTGCATCCATGAATTATTAAACAAACTTTATCCCACAGGTCCCTCCAGTCAATCAACAGGAACTGCATCGCTGAGTGTGTATCTATGGGCATAAAAACTTACTGTAATCATGCCGCTGTCCTGTCCCCCCCCCCGCCTCCAGGAATTTTTTTTTGGTCTCCAAAAGTTTACAGAACTTGTGCTTATAAATCCAGAGGCAAGTCACTCCAATCAGGATCTCAAGTCGTCAGATAAACTTCCTGCCTGTGGATATTTCAACCCAAATAAAAAATTATTTGCCCTCTGCAGGCTATGCTAACAGAATGTGAACTTGTCTTTCACTATCTCTAACTCTGCGGGAGGCGAGAGGCAAAATAGTTGAAGTTGGTTTGTTTTTTGGGGGGAAGGAGGATGAATTTTTTCTCTGTTGACTCAAAATGCCAATCTTTAACCTATTCAAATACCACATTTCATATCCACTACATGAGAATGGCAAAATAAGTAAAACTAAAATTAAAAAGCTAATATTTTGGCTAATAATAGGAGGGGAGATCTGCATATTTTTCCTTGATTAAGCTCAGAAAGGCTTCTGAAAAATTAGTAAAAGTATTGCAGTTATCATGGTGTTCCAAGAGCTGAAAAGGGAAGGAGCGCTTTATTCTATTTATTTATTCCTCCTGCTGTCACTCACAAAACGAAAAATAAAATAACATAAGTATGAGTTGACCATTTCCCAGATAAACATCTTAGAGTAAATTTATTAAAAGACCAAGCATGACAGTATTTTTACACATGGCAATATCCAGCTACACTTCTGCTAGTGTAAAACTTTCTTGCTACAGACAGAATGCTTGCTGGAGGATGCAGTTGGCTTCCAAAATGGGAGTGTACACTTTTCACCCGAGGCACCAAATTAAAAGGGGTGCATGGGGTGGAAAGAAGGCATACTTTTACAATGTCTAGTCACCGGCGAAAGACAACCGTCATATCTCTGTTTACCCAGATGTGTGCTCTGAATGGCGTAAAGACCAGTCCTGCACTT
>NW_009188091.1:0-2571 GCF_000690835.1 Fulmarus glacialis
ATCCCAGCTGAAACCAGGACAAGAGCACACAAAACTTCCAGAAAAGTGGCTATTGTTGTTCCTTGCCGTTTTCTGAGAAAAGCAGGAGCCTAGGCAGCCCATGTGGGAATATAGGCGTACAGAAACTTAAATATCAGGTAGATTGATAACTATATTTCTAAGGTGTGAAAATATGAACAACGCAGACTTCTGCTTTGTGCACATAGAAAAGCCAGGTAGGATCAAAACTAGACAGAATTGACTTTTTTTTCCCACCAGAGGAAAGCTTGTTCAGGACTCCGCAGGTAGGCCCTTCTGAAACTCACAATAATTCTTTATTTTATTGGCAATATGAATAAATATAAAGCATCAGAATAGAAGTAATAGCAGTAGAAATCAGAGTGTGGAAATATATCTTTTGTATGTATTTTAAAAGCAGTTTCATTCTTTTAGGATATAATTTTTCAGTTTGATCCCAAGCTTGTAGAAATGTGAGGAAGCCTTCAAGACTTCTGGATCAAACCCATACACTGGAAAGTTATTTTCCATTTTAAAGATAATTCACCAATGTCTGCCAAGCCAGCAGTTCAAAATGCACTACTGGGACAGTGTTCACCATATATGCCCTCCTCATGGTTATATCCCATTTTGAAAATTCCCATAAGGGAGCATCCTATGTGGGGGTATCATTTTAGAAACACCTTGCAGACACTTAGGGGAAAGCGTTAAGCCCTGGATTTTCAAACACACGGTTCTTTCGCAGACAATTTATGAAAGGAGAATTAAGCATCACACAGATTTTTTGCCATGTTGAATCATTTCACACTAATTGAATGCTTCCTGAAATTATCTGGCTCTGCTGGTTCTGTAAAATATTGGGGGTTTCATACAAATTAAAATTCTAGCAAATTTAATATATGCCCAACTACTAGCAAATGAACTTTTTCCTCTGGTTTTTCTATTCCTGGCAAAGCAGATTCAGTGATATCAACAATATACCATCTGAGAGGATGGATCGGTAAGACTGCGAAAGCTACGGAGATGATTAAATTGAAAAAATGTTGAGCATGGCAGGGCTGGAGGTGTAGTTGTCTCCTTGTAGTATCCTGACTCTCCTTTCTGACCACAGGAGTCATCATTTTCTGAATGGGGATTGTTGAAGTGACTTTTACATGCTTCCACCCAGGCTGGTGCGGGATGGAAACACAGAAACCCTACAATAGCTGTGTACGGCCTCAGACGCTTCTTCAAGCAAAAAGAAATTTAGGGGTTTATTTGGAGGTTGTCATTATAGAGTGTATAAAAAAAAAAGCAACTGAGAAATTGAAAAATATCAACACTTTAGAAAAATGGGACCAGGTTTATTTTCTCAAAAAACATAAGGGATTGTGGTTTTCTTTTGTTTGCCATTTATTGTGTAGACAGCGATAACTTGTTCCATCTTAGAGTATTTTCCTGGAAGCAAATATCCTGTATAATGTCTATTCACAAAAAAAATGGTGGCGTTGATGTTTAAGTAAATCAGTTCAAAGTGCCAGGGCAGCCTGAGTTAATTGCTCTAATGACACTGTCTTCTTTGCCTCTACTAGATATAGGCATTTATTTTACAACTGCGTGAGAGCAACATCAGTGAATGCAATAATCATGGAATCATAGAATCTTTTAGGTTGGAAAAGACCTTTAAGATCAACGAGTCCAACCGTTAACCTAGCACTGCCAAGTCCACCACTAAACCATGTCCCTAAGCATCACATCTACACGTCTTTTAAATACCTCCAGGGATGGTGACTCAACCACTTCCCTGGGCAGCCTGTTCCAATGCTTGACAACCCTTTTGGTGAAGAAATTTGAATACAATTGGTTTCGGCCCATTGATCCAGCCTGTCCAAATCCCTCTGTCCCTTCCTACCCTCAAGCAGATCAACACTCGCGCCCAACCTGGTGTTGTCTGCAAACTTACTGAGGGAGCACTTGATCCCCTCGTCCAGATCGTTGATAAAGATATTAAACAGAACTGGCCCCAACACTGAGACCTGGGGAACACCACTTGTGACCGGCCACCAACTGGATTTAACTCCATTCACAACACCTCTTTGGGCCTGGCCATCAGCCAGTTTTTTAGCCAGTGAAGAGTACGTCCATCCAAGCCATGAGCAGCCAGTTTCTCCAGGAGAATGCTGTGGGAAACGGTGTCAAAGGCTTTACTAAAATCCAGGTAGACCACATCCACAGTCTTTCCCTCATCCACTAAGCGGGTCACCTTGTCATAGAAGGAGATCAGGTTAGTCAAGCAGGACCTGCCTTTCATAAACCCGTGCTGGGCCTGATCACCTAGTACGTGATGGCATTCAAGGTGATCTGCTCCATAACCTTCCCCAGCATCAAGATCAGACTGACAGGCCTGTAGTTCCCCAGATCCTCCTTCCGGCCCTTCTTCTCAAAGGGCGTCACATTTGCTAACCTCCAGTCAACTGGGATCTCCCTGGTTAGCCAGGACTGCTGATAAATGATGGAAAGTGGCTTGGTGAGCACTTCTGCCAGCTCCCTCGGTACCTTTGGGTGAGTCCCATCTGGCCCCATAGACTTGTGAGT
>NW_009188092.1:0-9174 GCF_000690835.1 Fulmarus glacialis
CATGGCTGCAGGGGGACAGCCTGCCTCACAGTGATCTTCACCAGGGGCTGCAGGGGAATCTCTGCTCCGGTGCCTGGAGCACCTTCTCCCCCTCCTTCTTCACTGACCTTGGTGTCTGCAGGGCTGTTTCTCTCACATATTTTCACTCCTCTCTCCAGCTGCTGTTGCACAGCAGTTTTTTCACCTTCTTTAATGTGTTATCACCCACCGTTGCTGATGGGCTCAGCCTTGGCCAGCAGCGGGTCCGTCTTGGAGCCATCTGGCGTTGGCTCTGTCAGTCACAGGGGAAGCTTCTAGCAGCTTCTCACAGAAGCCACCCCTGTAGCACACACACCCACCCCCCACTACCAGAACCTTGCCACGCAACCCCAAAACACCAAGCCTGGTGTTTAAGAGAGAGGGCTTTATGTAAAATAAAACCCACTCTGTCTTTGGGATATATGAAACTCCTGCCCACTTGGAGCAGAGGGAGAGGCTGTGAAGCTGTGAGCATTTCCAGGAGGGAGAGTTCAGTCATGTTTGCCTGGCAGAACAATCTGTCACCATCAGGGTCGTAGCTGGGACACAGCTCGGCGTGAGAGAGATGTGTAACCTGCCAGGTATGAACTTAGGTCTTTTAATTTCACGGTTTGAGTGTGGTATCAGCTAGTAAAGCAAAGATCAAGTTAGTGGAGGACTGACAGCTCTGCCTTATCAACCTCCGTTGTCCTCTCTTTTACTGCCAAAGAAAACCGGCAGTGGTGTTTGACTGAAGGGAAGTTTGTATTCTTGTCTTGCGACCAGCTGTACTCCTGGGCTGGGCAGATGACTAGGGCTAGCGTCTTGTCAGCAGTGTCTGTTTAGTACAGCTGCTTCTGTGCAGTGAGTGGAGTATTTGTACGACTACGTAATATAAGGCACCTTATGCTGGGGCTTTTTGTTCAATCTCCACCAGCTTCTGCTTTTTTATGGTTGGATTGAGAGCACCAAGGGAAGGAACAGCACGGTGCTTGTTCTAATACAAGAGGAGTAGTTTTGCTGCTAAGCAAAACTGTTAATATGGGATACTGTGTGCATAAGAGACCAAGCAATGTCGTGATTATTGCACCCAGAAGAGGAGGAAGCATGACTCCAGTGTTTTATGGCTTTTCTGAGCCAGTATGAGAGTGGCTACAGGATCACTGCAGTTGCTAAAAGGAGACTAAGCCATGATCTTATGCTGTCAAATCTACTTATGTATGTCACTATATTTCACTTACATTCAGTAACAGTATGAAAAATCTGGTGCTCCAAATGGAAACTTTCTTTGCCTGTATGTTAAAATATCTTTGCACGGCTTTTGTCTGGTCTCTCTAGTCATGCATATCTCTCTCTTCCCCCCTCCCCCGCTGCTACTCTTTTAGTCACCACAGACATAAGTTTCAGAGTGGAGCTGTGTTCTTATCTTTTTTATCTTATTGTTGGTTTGGGGTTTGTATTTTGTTTTCTTCTTTTCTGTTGTTTTAATATTCCCTTCTGCAAAAAAAAGTCTGTTTTCTCCAAATTATTCCTTCTTACAATTTTCTTGACAGCTTGCATGCCTCACTTCTAATCACATGAAGGATATTTTCACCTCTTATTCTTCATGTCAAGAAGAGGACTGTTGTTTTTTAGTTCACCTGTATATACCCTTAAAATTGTTGGCAACATGTTGATAAAAGCTAGTTGTATTCTGGTTTTCTGGTAGTTGCCATTTCTCCCACGTTTACTCTCTTTCCGCTTACAATATTTTTCTGACTTACATAAGAATTCCAGCTCAGGTTGACATTTTAGTACCTTATATTTTGTGTAATATTTATTTCTTATAAAGTTTAAAAATTCCTCCTCAAAAATTCCTCGACACCACTGTCTTTCTCATCACTATGTTTTGTCCAATTCTTTACCCTAATGCTTACCACAAAATGAATGTTGCTAATAAATCCAATGTATTCAGTTTATTATCACTTATTTGGGATCTGCTGAGTTTGGAATTAGAATGGATGCTGATTCTGCCGTAGAAGAGCTTTTCAGTCCTTCTTTCATTTTGCCTCTCTTCCCTCCCTTTACTTCGATCTCTAAAAAATCATTTGAATTAAATTCATCAGAGACAAGATTTTGGAACAAAACTACTTCACTGAAAATGAGGATAAAACCAAGATTTGTGTTTTAGTGAGAAAATGCTAAAATTTCCCTCTAGATTTTTCTTTTCTCTATTTCATGAATCTGCCTCTGCAGATTCAGAACAATGAAAAGAGGCTTGGCAATGTGAACCAGCAGTGGATTTCTCTAAGGTATTTGATTGCACTGTCACTGCAATGAGTACATGAGTATAGTCTCTGAGTCAAGCTTTGATAGGAGCTGATTTTTACAGTAGCTAAATGTTGGCCCAGCTACCACCTAACTTGCATGAACTCTAGTATCTGCCAAACACAATTTCTACTTTTTTGCCGTGTCTTAGTTTTCAGTTTTGTAAATCTTTTCCTTTTTTTTCTTAAATTAAACTAAGATGCATTTTTAGTAATTGGAATACATTGTTTTCATAGAAGTTTGGGGATATTGCAGCATCTGATTTTTGTCTGTTTACATTGTTATGAGTCTGGCAGGATAACATGGAGATAAAGCAAAGATCCATTTGGTTTGTTAATAAATTTTGGAATATTGATACTGGATTGTATTAGCTTGACAGTTTTTGTATAAAATCTGCATTTTGAAATTACAGCCATTTTGCCAACCTTGAACTCATGAAGATATATTAAAAAAGACTCTGATTAGGGTTGTGTGGCTGGTGGGGATCTAGAGGCATTGGAGTAGCTTTTGCTCAGTGTTCACAGGCAGTCACGAGGTTTTAATCATATTGCTTTGATTGCACTTCAGAGTTATGTCATTTATTAGTACTTGAGGCAGCTTGTGCAGCTGTATCTCAGGTATCCTTGTATGGTGGTCTGTCTTGTGATGAAGACGTACCTGCTGCCAGCATTGAACATGGGCTTCCAGAGGTTGCTGAGGCACAGCGAGCCTGCAGTTGTGGGTAGCAGGAGGGCACCACCACTGAGATTCTTTACCAGATCTCATCTATAGTTTTTAATTTTTGAGATCTCTTTCTATCCTTTTGCTCAGTGACACAGAAGCCTCCTCCGGCAAATAAAGTAAATGAGAAAATTAAAGAGAAATTGCCTAAAGATTTATTTACTGTATGAAAATCCTGCATGGTGATTGGCTGCATAAGCCTGAGCGATGAGCTGGAGAGGAGAAAAAAGCAAACCTGCAGCTGTTTGGGATTAATGAATGTGTAACACAAACAGTGTCTTCATGAAAACAAATGAGCTTTAAAAAAAAGCATTGAATGCAAAATTAATGTGTGTTAATAAAATGGAGAAGCAGGAGTAAGATTTGTGTTTCCTAAGAGCATAAAAAAGCATTCGACCTAAAAAGAATATATGTGATGTTGTGTGTTGTTCAGTCAGGATTATTAGCTAGCACTAAGCTGTGCTATCAGTTGAAGCACAAGCTTTTCATCTCTGGAAGCTTGAATTATTCTTAATATTTTTCAAAATCTAAATTGGGTCATAAATGTTTTGGCAATTTCAGATTAGCAGCGTGGGGGGTGGAGGGCATTATAAAACACGCCATGTGATAGAACAGTTGAGTGCACCGATTACTAGGCTGCGAGAGTAGATAGAGCCAAGTGGGAGGGCGCCTTCACATCAGGAATGAGGGGTGCTGGCTCTGCGGTAAGAGTAAAATCCTGCACAGCGCCTGCCCGTGCCATGCATGACTAGCTGATTATCTCGGTCCTTCATGGAGCCTTGTATTCCCTCAGCAGATATTTTGAAACCATCAGCTAGTCAAGGATCAGCCCTGTTCACTAACAAAGGCTTGACAGTCTAACAGAATTGGAAAATACCTCCTACATAACTCCTGGGAAGGTCTAGAAAAGGTTAATGTCCTTGGTGAAGGCCACCCTGCTAAAGAGAAGGGAGAATGCAGGAAAAAAATACAGATTGAGCATGAGAGAAAATGACCAGAAAAAGAACGAAAGGATTGTTCAGTGCCTGCATTTGTAGCTCAGCAACACAGTACATCAGAGTATTGAGATATGAAGGAAAAAAAATACATACCCGAAACAGACATGATCCAAGAAACCAGGCTATTTAGCTTGTGTATTTAGTTAGCACATACTCTGTCTCAGGAGATGAGGTGGACTAAATAAGCTAAATAAAAAGCCTAGCACAAAAAAATAACTACCCCCCCCCCCCCCCAAAACAAACAAACATGAAAGCAATGATCTTCTTTAATGCTAGTCTGTTTTCTCTCAAATATCATCCGACGTTTTTGCATTATAACTTACAGAAAAATACCAACAAGCACAGTCATTGTGAACAATATTTTTAAGACTTCTCGTGATATTAAGTACACCTCAGTAAGTTAACTTGCATTCTTCTGTCATCCCTGAAGCAGCTGAAACAAATGATTTAATGGAAATGTAACAATAAGGCCATTTTGCATACATGTATTGTCATGCAATCTGTTATTGCCCATTCACATTCACATTTTCTTCCATGGATCCTCTCCCCTACTTAAACCACTGTTTACTACTTCTGGACAAAGAAATACTCATTTCCTCTTACTTTTCCCCTCTGTACTTTTGTAGTGTGTGCATGCTTTGTGAGCATTTCTCTTCAAAACTTTTCGAAGTTGTGAGGGCATGCTATGATTGTTCCTAGGCAGATGAAATGAAGATCGGAGTGGCTGTATTTTAAAAGTTTTTGCTCATTTTGGATACTCACTTTGAAAAAAGAAACTCAGATCTGTCTTTTAATGAATATTTAACATTCTGTTCCCCTATACATGTGGCAACAACAGTGACTGATGTGAGCATGTGACATTTTTAACTCTAGAGCGTTTACGTGTACTGCACAACAGGTATGGCTTCACAGCCAAATTGTGTAGATAAACAGTGTTAAGACATGCGCTTCCACTTGGTGTTTTTCAAACTATTTTCTCACACCACAAGAATGTTAAGATTCTGGACCCTTTGATCCAGTGCTGTTTCTGGAGGGATGTTGCCTCATAGCATGTATTAGGCTTGTAGAATTTGGCCTGTTTTGTTTGCTTCTGTCCAATTCTTTTAGCTTTGTTCTCTGTGAAAACCTATATAATTATTTATTGCATGTTATTGCCTCTCACTTTTTCCTAAACTATCTGCCTGTTCTTGCCTACTTTTATTATATCCATACCCCTCTGTTCCTGCCTGTCCCTATATTCTGGTGTTCCAGATGCACAGCTTTTTCACGCTCTCTCACTTTACTGAAAAGCTAGAAGAGACAGGTGGTTGTAATGAGCTAGTTTTGTACATTATCATGCTTTTTTCCACAGCCCAGATAAAGTCTTTGCAGGGAAAGAACCACTCAGTTTCTGCAGCAGTGAGTGATGGAGAATCCTCACTGCAGGATGACCTGGAACAGTGACCATGCTCCAAGCTAGAACTGTTAGACCTACATCAGTACCACCAAGTATTCAGAGAACACAGCTGCTAAATTTCAACTGATCTCTTCTGAACAGTGGTGAAATGTGATTTTTTTGAAAAGCAAAAGTACTTCATTAAATCTGGGAGAGTTTCCACAGGGTTGGATTAGAAATGTTGGAATAGGAACATCCAACATGTTGAACCCTTGAGCAGTTCCAGCGTGACTCTGCTACCAGGACAGCTGGATATACCTGGCAGTATATCCTGACTGGTTTGATCAGTCCAGATCTGTAGCTGTGGAAGCAGTGATGTCGCAGTGATTGCTTAAGGCTGATGTTGCCAGATGATGTGGGATCCAACCCTGTTTACCCTGGCTGTCATAGAACGGGGGGATCCCTAGTGAGTTTTTGTCATGTCCAACCCATGCACTGTTTGTGGGATTTCCATTTCCCTCATGTCTCAGGTGTGTAATATTTATTGCATGGCTCTGAGCCACATGAAGATCTAGGGCTATGGCTCAAGTGGATAGAAAGGTCGGTCAGCCTGGTGCTGAGCCAACTGCTAAAATTGGCTGAAATGGTTTTAAGACTGAGCATACGATGGGTGACTTTCCCATAATTGTGTTTGGGAAAACAGCTGAATTGATTCAGCTACAGCTTTCAGAGAATAAGAATGTGGAAAATCTCAGCTGGAAGTGTTGTCTTTAGCAAACACAAAAATAAGTAAAGGATGGAGCTTACCATCCAGGACTTAAGGAACAATTTTAACCTTCTCTAAAATGGTTGTGGCTTCTGTTACTATTATTATTCATTACCGAAATAGCTGTATGATTTTTTTCATCATTTAGACTCACTGATATAGTAGTTCACTTATTGCGAGCGTTTGGCTGTACGTTGTTTTGCTACACACACTGCATTGTGCTGCTCAAAAATGCTGCAGAAAAAGGTGTTGCTTGATATTGATCAGGTGTATAATGCCTTCTTAATTGGACTATGACGAAATTTAATAATCTCATCACTTTAATAATTAAGAAGTAATTCTGATGTGTCAAGCTTTTCTTGAAAGTATGGGAAATAAAGGAGCTTTTTTACTTCCTGGGATATATGATGTTTAATTGAGTTGTTGTCTTTCTGAAAAATGAAATCAGAGAGAAGTAATATCAGACGTGCTCAAAATCCTTATTGGTTTAATAGATCAAATGGTGAAATAGTGTTTTGCTTTAGACAGAGACAAGCTCTTGAGCTCTTACAGCATGTTTATTGTTCTTTCCTAGTTGCTCCATGTGACAATGTAATGCAGGGTGATTACTGAAGTTTTTATCTGGCAGATTACCCTGTTAGCCTGGTACTCCAGTAAATTGTCATGTTCTAGCAAAAAGGCAGGACATTATGCAAAAGAGCACTTCAGCACACAAATCTGTTCAGCGCACAAGCACATTGTGGTTTGCATTTTATTTTACTATTTTGTAGGATTGCATTGATGTAGGTTGGTGGGAAGGAGAACTCAATGGCAGACGAGGTGTGTTTCCAGATAACTTTGTCAAGCTTCTTCCTTCTGATTTTGAAAAAGAGG
This sequence comes from Fulmarus glacialis, assembly GCF_000690835.1. Taxonomy (NCBI): domain Eukaryota; kingdom Metazoa; phylum Chordata; class Aves; order Procellariiformes; family Procellariidae; genus Fulmarus; species Fulmarus glacialis. The sequence goes on from NW_009188092.1 coordinate 7,037, forward strand.
TAAGCAATGTATTCTTTCATTTTCACTTTAGAATACAGAATGAAAGTGGAGTTGAAAGGAATTCTCTTTCAGATATGTGATTTTGACAAAGTTTTACTTCTAACTTAACAACAAAAAAAGGTTAAAGAAAACAAATTTCTGGATTACAAAGCTTCCACGAAGAGAATGTATGGCACTCAAAGTCATATTGTGGAGCTTATTTGAAGGATTTGATTGGCCCATCCAGTCAATCCGCCTCTACTACATTGCTCTGAAAGCCCTCTGTCCTGCATCCTAAGTTTGAGGGAGAGAAGAACTGGAGGTCCCAGGGTAATTTGCTGAGTCAGGTGATGCAATGATGACCAGAATTGTTAACTTTTCTCCATTGTTTTTGTGGTGGAATATGAAAAGTTAGTGTACCACCTGCATGCTGATTGACAGCAATCAAGCACTCTTCCAGAATGAAAAGCATGAAATTTTAACTGAGAGATTTGAAAGACAACAATGAGCTTTTGGTATCTGAGAGTCATGTTTCTTTACCTCTCTCAGAATTATTAAAAAAGAAGGTATAAAATCTATGCAGAAGCTTTTTCAGCTTCTATTTATTTGAAAGAGACGGCGTTGTTATTTGCCAAACAATATTTAGAAATCCTGCAGCTTCCTGGAAGAAAGTAATGGATTACACCCTCCAAAAGTCTATTCCATTTTTAGGAACTTTTTCAGTCATCAGTGGGATATTACAAGCTTGTGGTCAGGCTTTTGATGAGTATTTCACAATGACAGTGTAAACCTTCTGTGATAAAACCGAGACTTACTGACACTCAGCTTCAATCTTTGGCAATAAAATTGGGTGCTGGAGGCAAAAATTAAATAACTTGGAAAGCTTAATAAAGCAACTGTTAAACAACTCACAAAAGCTAACATAATAATTATTGAAAATGAAGGTAGAAAAGCAGCAAGAACTGTGGGAGATGAAAACACAATTCCATAGCAGAGCAGATACCCTGGCTTTAGGCCTAGTAATAAAAAAAGGTGATTTCCAGAAGAGGCAGAAATCATAAACCTTAAGACATAGTGAGCCTATTATAGAAGAAAAAAATCTTTACTATTATTCTTTTTTTTTTGAGGTGAAATTTATTCAGTCTTTTTGAACTTATAAATTACATATCTTTAAGTGTTTTTTTCTTTAGAGTACAATGAATATAACTTGTAGAATAAATTAAATATTCACTTAGAAATGGCAGCTAGGTTTGCTGTAAATGTGGAGAATAAAATGTTATTAATTTTTGAAATGGCACAGATCTGGCCACGTGAGTAAGTAACTGGTAGGACTATAGACTGTCTGTCTTTGCTTGAATCAGTGCTAAAAGGGAAGGAAATGGATACTTTTCCAGTGGTTTTGTCAGGTATTTTCTGATGTGATCCAGAAACCTTGGATTCCACCCCTTGGTCTGAAAGTATTTGTTGCAGTAGTCCTTCTGCTTGTTGAACAAAAGCTTGGGATCTTTTCCCATCTCCTTGTTCAGTCCCCAATTTTCCAGTCCTGATTCTTTTCCACACATGGCTGTTTGTCCCAGGCCTTTTGTATTCACTGCCTAGTCCCAGTCTCCACCTCTCAGGTGGTCTCAATTACAGGATTTTCCTCTGAGCTCACTACCTGAGTCTAAATCACCATCTGGATTTAGTTTCTGTCCCTACACCGAATTTCTTTATCCAGCTTGTTTTCCTTTCCCCTCTCACTCTTTGTTCCTGCTCTGTAGTTTTGTTCTCTTCTTGTCCAACCAATCCTGCTTTCATTTCTGTTGGCTTCAATTCTAGTCTGTCTCCATCACCTTCTCGGTTATCTCATCCAGCCACAGACCCTTGTAATTCCTCCTTGGTTCTCCATGTTTCCCTCAGAAAGTTTTGAGGCTCCGTCACGCTACCTCCTTTCTGATCTTTGTCTGCCCTTTTGAAACAATGTATTTCCCTCATCAGCTTCCAGTTAAAGCCACTTTGTCTAATGAACTTTCTCCTTTGTGTTTATTTACATTAGTGTTTTAGTTTTAATCAGGAGTGAGATTTGTAGTGAATCTCTCGCTTGTCTATCTGCACTTGCTGTGCTTTGGTTTGCCTCGAAGACAGGTCTCAGGGGACATAGAATCATAGAATCATAGAAT
>NW_009188093.1:0-10095 GCF_000690835.1 Fulmarus glacialis
CTGGGGCAGCTATGTCTCTGAAGGCATTGTGCCCCATGGAGAAGGCCATGCTGGAACTGTTGCTCCTCAAAGCGACTGTGGTTGTAGATAAGTCTATGCCACAGCAGGTATACTCCTGAAGACACTGTGGCTGATAGATAAAGCTCCATTTGGAGCAGGTACTCCCCTAAGGGACTGCAGTCTGTGGATAAGTCCAAGCCAGAGCAAGGGCAAGGGGAGGAATTCATTGCAATGTTAAACACAATGGTCTGGTCCAAAGGGACCAGGGGTGGAAATTGTAATGGAAATTCCTTTAAATTGTTGCAACCTGGGATCTAAGTTGCATGTTATGGGAATTACTATATCAGGAACCACCTGAACCAATGGAGGACAAGCCTTAGAAGAAGCAGTGCAAGTGCAGCAGTGACCTGACCTGAGCTGGCTTTGTTGCCCAGTAACTCCACACAACACACCACCTCTCCTGACCTGAATGACCACCATAACAGATGGAGGCCAAAGTCATGGACTAAATGGACTCAGTGGACATTTTGTGGACATTTGCAGACATTTTATGAACATTTTACAAGGGTGGTCCATAGACTAGGGGAATGATATCTGTATATTATATCAAAGGATGGGAAGGGGGTTGGTGGTTAATGAGGATCTATAGGATAGTGTGGGACCTGAGCATGACATAAATGGTATGGAATAAGGGGTGGAGAATGTGCTGGTTTTGCCTGGGGTAGAGTTAATTTTCTTCATAGCAGCTAGTATGGGGCTATGGTTTGGGTTTGTGCTGGAAACAGTGTTGATAACACAGGGATGTTTTCGTTACTGCTGAGCAGTGCTTACACAGAGCCAAGGCCTTTTCTCACCATCCCACCAGCAAGTAGGCTGGGGGTGTGCAAGAAGTTGGGAGGGGACACAGCCAGGACAACTGACCCCAACTGACCAAAGGGATATTCCATGCCATATGACGTCATGCTTAGCATATAAAGCTGGGGAATAAGAAGGAAGGGGGGGATGTTCAGAGTGATGGCGTTTGTCTTCCCAAGTAACCGTTACGCATGATGGAGCCCTGCTTTCCTGGAGATGGCTGAACACCTGCCTGCTGATGGGAAGTAGTGAATGAAATCCTTGTTTTGAATTCCTTGAATTGAAGTAATGAGAGTGAGATTACTGCCTTGAATTATGAGCAAGAGACACTCTGTTCCGCTTATCAGGTGCTTGCAGAAATCATACATTCTCAAGCAAGTCACTCTCTGCCACACCTGGACTATGACTTTTCCTCTGGGTTGGCCAACCCTAAATGGGTACATGTTATGAGTTCAGCATGCTCACATGAGCTCATAGCACTGAGCACTGAAGTGTCAGGATTCAGGTTTAAACCTGAGCCTCCATATTGACACTGGGCATGTCATTTATATACTCCTTTGCACTAGAATGGGTTTTGATCTGAAGTAGTGTTTGATCTATTCATGGTACATTTTAATTAAGATATAGGTAGAACAGCACCATAACCAGAATAAATTACCTTACCTCAGGAAAATGTTTAGGAAATACCATTAGAGAGATAGCAGGTGCTGAACTTTAATATGTTATTTTAATACTTTCTCTGGTTGATCAGGAGAGTTGGTAATTTTTTTGTGAGAAATATAATAAGGAAAATTTTTACTTCTCTCCTGACTTTTCTTTTTCCTTACCATAAAAGACAATACTTGCTGTTGAAGATAGAGTGGTCTTGCTATCTCTCAGACACCAGAGTCCTCTGAATCTCTTGAATGGGGTATGGTTACTAGCTACAGTTGCTCTCACTACTGAAAACAGCTCATCTTATTTAAGAGAAGGTCCTTTCCAGTCTTTAGTAAGACTGAATTAATATGGTAGTTATGGATTTGAAGGTATGCTTTGTTTTGGAGCTGTGGAAGAGCAAGTACAATCAGCTGATTTTTAAAACTTTACTGGATATGCAGCAAACTCTATATCTAATTTAAATAGGCACTGATCTTATAGACACAAATACTTTAAAATTTATCCTACAACTGTAGTTTTATAATGAGTTTCTGTCCCATCTAAATAAAAGGGGTGAAAAAATACGATAAAAATAAGCTTCTCTCTGATAACTGCAGGTACAATTCATGTATTCGTCACCGGGCTTTAAAGGATATATTTTTCAAAAGGTGCATAAGAATGCTTTCCTTGCTTTTATGATTTTCTTTCTTCACTCCTCAAACAGTTAAAGATAAAAAAGAGGAGACAGAGAAGGAGAGAGGCATACAGTAGTCTAATATTATTAAGGCTCTGTCTGCTTTTTTCTTGGCCTTAATACTAGGACATGGAAAGCACAGTACCTCAGATCTATTTTTTAAGAATGGAGGGGACTTAGACAAAGCCTCCTCGATGTGTGGTTGCTTTGAATCCCTTTTGAAAGTTTCGTGCAGCTGTAAAGTGAGCTATATGGCAGGAGACTTTCTGATACAATCATTGATTTCTTAATTTCCTTAGAAGTGCTAAGAAAATGTGATGTTTTGTGTATATCCCTTAGCAGAATTGGAAAAGGTATACATGAGTTCTTTGACTGAAACACTAGGCTGACCCTTGTTGGAGTTAACCCTTTTGTAATTTATTTAGCCACAAGGGACATTGGCTTAAAAGATAGTCTTCAATCTCCTCATGCCATGCTCAGACATTCCTGGATGGAAACTTAAAAAAAATCATTAATCACTGCCTAGTTACAGTTTTATTTTTTTATTAAGGGGCCTGATATATCCTCCTTGGGGCAACCTTGGAAGCCATTTCTCACTTATGATTACAGACAATGGCTTTATTCCCCAACAAGTATCATAAATTCAAATACATTGAATGTGAGACATTCAGATAACATTATAATAAGTGCCATGAAACTATTTTAGGTAAGATACTACTCCTATTATAGTTATTAAATATTGATTGAAAATTTGATAGCATCTGCATCATGATTTTCAGTCACCACTGCAGTCTTCAGTGTTGGAAGACATGGTATTGCAATGTATTATTATAAAAAATATCTTCAAAGCTAATATAAAGGATTTGACATGTATTCACAAATATCTTCTTTAATCTAAATCTTCAGCTTTCAGTGAGAAAATTTCAGCTGCAATTTCCTGATCATATTATTATTTATATGTTGTCATCTTTTTTTATATAATTTCCCACTGCCAAAAATAAATGGTAGTAACAACAAAAATTACACAACAGGAATCTCTGCTTAAGTGTACCTAAATCTGAGGTTCAAGACAGGGGATTGTCTTTGAGTATATTTGAGTTGATGAGGGTTTTAGTGGTTTTCTTTCTATCATATGTAGAATGTATGTGAAGAATTCTTCAGGAAAAGATCTAGTTGTAATATAATCCTTATTGGGATTTTTGTGGTATTTCTGAAGTTTTACTCATGGCAGCAAATGGAACCTGAACTCCACTTCTTTTCATACAGTAAAGCCTATTAGCTTCCAGTATTTATTTTTTTGGGGGGGGGTATAAGGGAGAAGGAGGGGAGAAGGAGGGAATAGTACATAGGAGTTCAAGAAGTGTGGAAAAAAACCCCCACTTGCTTCCAAACTTTATTTATGTAAAAATACTTGAGAATGCTAAGTCTTGGAAGCAGTTAAGGAATCACTTTATAAAAAAAGATTTCATGTGGGTCCTTTAGCAATATCTCTAGGAGGGGTTTCAGTTATTCAGAACATTATTTTTACATGTGTTTCAACCCAAATCTTCTCAAATTCACAGTGTTAATTTATTTCTTACAAGCTAGACACCAGCTAGTTCCTGCATGGCTTAAAGATAAAAAGGTATGGCAGTCTTGGTATTTCTCTAGTCCTTTTCCTCAGACAATTTTAAATTCAAAACCTTTTTATGGACCAGTACCTGGATAGAAGATCCATCTTGTCAGTGAAAATAAAATATTCCATACTCTTCAAATAATTTGTACCAAATTATTCGATATTTTTAATTAAAATATATTGAATAATGAATATTAATATTGAACTGCTCTGAAGTACATAGATTCAAAAAGGCTAGCAAAAAACCCATAATAAATTTAACTAATAAAGAAATTTCAATGAAAGAGAAACTTTTTGTGAGGCATTCTCTGAGTAGAAAAACAAGCCAAATTAATTCAATAAGGTATTTCTCAATTTATTCAATTAATTTGGAAGGCCAAGGTTTCTAAAAATGATTTGCTTTTTAGGTGATTCAGTCTGAAACACTTTTGTCCCACGAAAGTCATGTTCATTTTAATTTTATATCATCTGTCCAGAGACTTAGTTAATGGAATATTAGTTGCATTTGCAAATCTTATCTGTCTCTCTAGGTTATCAATCTATCTTTCATTGCTGTACACTAATGAGAAGAAGAAAAGGCAGGTAATTAATAGATTTTGGACATTACCCAAGAAGAAATTAAATATTTCCAAGCCAATACAATTGCATTAATACAGACTGATATGTTTCTTCTTCAAAACAAAATGCAATGAGCAAACTCCCACTCTCAACTAGAAGGTAACAAATAAAGCCCCTTGTCATCCTAGGAGAAACGAAAACTTTCTCTTTTGTAATGTGCAGCAAAAGATGTGATATAAATGCAAATTCTGTTACAATTCACAGATTAGGATTTTATTTTTCTCCTTTGAGTGGCTCACAATCAACAGGACAGGTTCTTTCAGCTATTCCAGTTTCTGAGCTTGGAATTCTAATGCAGGACAGGACACTCGCTGCACCTGAGCAGCTGCAGCACAGTTCAAGGGTTTGTTTATTTGGTGAGAATCTCAGCTACAGCACTTATTGCCAGGTTTGTGATCTTGACAAAACTGAACAAGAAGATAACATTTGTTGGAGCTGTGGGTGCCAGAGGGAAATAAAATAAAAGTTAATAAGTGATGCACACCGCTGAAAAACATGATTACAGTTTGAAGATCTGCTGTTGTTCCTGCTGCTGCAATCAAATCTCAACCTAAAGGCAGTAAAATCTACAAAAGACAACTATTTGGGAATGCAACTTCAGTACTTGGTAGATGGATACATGTAAGTTAATTTGTGCCATCTATTTGCAAGACACTACCAAAATGTTTCTGTACACAAAAATTGTATGCACTGGAAGTGCATCTATAAGAAACATTATGTTGCCTCAGCAAGACTGAATCAACAAAGTGCTGTAGTGTAATGATATAAAACGCGTGTATGCGTCATGTATGCATTTAGAGAGGAAAGACATCTTACATACTATAAATCTGTAATCTAGGTTTTGTTTTTCAGGGTTTTTTTTTGTTTCTGTTTCTGTCTGCAACTGTTTTTTTTTTCATTAAATTTAATATACATTAAAGTGTTTAAAAAAGTGACATAAGCTGAGAGTTTGGTAAATAATGTTGTTCATTTACATCCTTTCCTTCTGATACTCACATTGCTTGTAAATAGACTCTAGTTTATCTTAGGAGGTTATGAGAGATTAAGTCTTACTTGTTGCTTTAATAATTCTCTAGATGTGTCATTCTTGCCATGTCACTAACTGAACAAAGCTTTGATATATTCAGTATTAGCAAAAATATCTTGGGAAATTGTAAGACATTGTAAGAAATTCAGTGCCTCTGGCACAATGTACGCATTCTGTTCTCTGTTTTTCAAAAGCCCATTGGTAGTAAACTCAGTATACATTGGGAACTAATGGCAACAGTGGCCTTGACAGGAAAACAGCATATTTAAATAGGAGATGATATTGTTTTAGGAATATCTGGTAATATTGTTTTGTCATTTAAATAAAATATTTTTTCTACTTTCATACTGTCTTAACTTGTCATGGAATTGCATAGCAATGGTTAAAATGCACAGACGTATTTTGAGATGAGTGAGAATATATTATTGATAAGTTTCATGACTAGGAGAAGTCGCTTCTATTTGTTTTCAAATTTTCTATCAATAGGTGGTTAAAGATATGTCTAAAACACAATTGTCTCCATATTTTCAAGGAGTAAATGGTCATAATGGTATGCTTACCTACAGTAATGGAAGTATTATAAGGAAAAGCATTGCCTTTAATAATGTCTCATGAAGAATTCTCACTTGCAATTGATAAAAAAATTATTATTATGCTGTTTTGACAGGTTATTTTATATCTATTGTGAGGTACTTTAATTTGCAGCGCTTGATAGAAAGATAAATGACTTAACAGAGCATAAATTATTAAGTTCCTTCTTCCAGAGAATTTGAAGCACCAGTGGCTGATGCACAGTACCATAGCAATAGCAGGAATCATGCTTGTGTTAGCATCCAAAAACACAGGTCTCACATTCATTTGCAGGAGCCGTTTCTGAGTGACATTGAAAAATGTGTTGAATCCAATATTTGGAATTTATTTGTACGTTCACCGTTGTATGAGATTCCTCATAGAGATTTCCTCAATCTCTAAAGCATGAACAATGATTCTTCAAACAAAATACCAAGAAAAGGACTACTACCTTACATTTTGAATAAAGCTGTTGAAAGAAAATGTGCTCAACTGTTTCATGTGACAGTGATACAGCAGTCTGATTTTTCAAGTCAGGTGTTTGAAGTAAGCAAAATTATTTTGTCACTCTCACCATTTTCATAACCAAAGTATATTTTGCAGTGCAGTCTTGATGTTTGCTTTTTCTTTATGACTGCCACTAATTCTATTTTGCAAAGCAAATGTTGACTCTCTGAATCTTTGTTGTGGAATAATTATTATGCTTTTGTAGTTCGTTTGACCAAGTGTTCATTTGAAAATTTGATTTTTTTGATTAGAATTTTAGTGCATTTTTTTACTCACAGTTATTAAGTATATAAGCATGTAAGAAATTTGGCCATTTCACTAGAAAGCATAGAAAAACATATTCCTGTTTGTAAGTTGCAGGAAAATGACAGCCACTTTAATATCCTAGACTTGATTTGAATTCCATTTTTGCTTAAGTAATTTTGTACAGTTTTAACAATATAGGAGAGGAAAATGAGTATAATATTTTCAAAGATCAACAATGCAATGAGTTTATTTACCTGTCACAAATATGCGCATTCTTACATTGAAATACTCTGTCATTTGGACAAGTTAGGATCACTGATGTTAACAGTGGTAGCTGATGAGTATCGAATAAGAAAACTTTCTAAGGTTTCAAAAGAATCCACTGCAAGCACCGGCACATGCTGTTATACCATCTATGTTGCGGCTATTGATTTTCCTAACATGTCACTTTAACCATATTAACTTTGGTTTCTTTCTTACTTATAGTTTACCAAACACACTGTGTTTGTTTTCATTTTCAAAGCACTTTACAGACTGTCCTCTAACAATCTGTCAAGTTATGAGTTAAGTTCAACAAACTGTTCATTTTTTAGCTCTTAGTCTATAATAAATGCAAACTTGATATTATTTTAAGCTTTTTGTTAAAGCACACTTTTAAGATCTGTAACAACAGAATCCATCTAATCATCCCATAAGAGTGGATACTATTCACTTGATAGATTTTCAGCTTTCCCAGATATGTCATAGATAATGGAAATATCTGTAGGCATTTGTGAATATTCTTCCCAAAACTCCTCCTTTGTCATGCTGGCTGCAATTTATTGATAAACTAGTTGGCTGTTTCTGATCCTACTATGTTCATCAGCAATTTTTGTTTCCCTGGAGTCCTGTATGCACTTATTTTTTTACTCCCATTTTAAATTTAGCTTTTATGGGTCTTAGAGTAAAGGACATAATTTACTATGATTATCTACAAAATCTGGACACGTAGGAACTTCATGCACAGTCCAGTTTAGTGCAAGGAGTGTTCAAGGATTCCCCCCCTTCTTTAATAATAAAAAAGGTGATGATAAATAACTGATAATTTATTTTGTTTGCATCAGTAGAATGGTTTATTTAATTTTAGTCACATCCCTGCAACATCATTGCTTTAAAGAAACATTCTTAAATAGTGTTGACAAAATATAGTAAGAGCATAATTTGGCTCATAGGAAACCATAGTAGCTTAGGTACTAAAAACCCAAGAACCTGAGCATTTTAGGCTGTGGACTGGACATGGATAAATGAGGAAATCCACACTGAATTCATCAATATTTAGTTGGAGATATCCAATTTTATACTAATAACACCTTTCCAATTAACTGTATTTTCTCCAGTAAATTTCAGTCAATTCAGGTTTGCACAACTCCCATTTGAAGTTGCTTTGTGGTTGCTTTTTTGAAATCTGCATTGATACAGCAGCCAGTTTAGGATGGGCTGTTTCCAAAACGTGAGAATACATGAGCTACCACAAAGCTTCATCTTTTAAGATATCTATTTCCAAATACAATTTCTTGAGTTGTTTGCTACTCTGGAAGTCTACAACAAAGCATAAGTTGTATTTGCTGCCTTGCCACCACTTGCCACCCCGCATTGCAGGGACAGGGCAGGAAATCACAGATATCATTGCTACATAGATGATTATTAGCTGGCCTTGAGTGAACTTATTTGGTGGGTCCTTTGTGGCACCCTAAGTGTCTGAGGAAGGAAGAAGGCTGGCTTCTGTTTCAGACATTTCACTGGGGACTTGTATACAAACTGTCGGGAAGTTATTTAATTTCTGCTGTATGGTTCTGAACCGGCAATGATGAATTAAGCAGGAATCTCCATTTACTTTCAGTGTGCACACACACACAGAGGCCACACACTCTGATCCCCAGCAGGTGATGTGGTTTGGCATATGTCACTGCTTTCTTCCTTTACATGAGCAGTGAAAATGCAGTGCAGAGAGCTACGTCATTGCTTTGCAAAGATCTTGGTGTTAGCGGTAGATAAAACCTATTTATCTACTGTAAAATGTGTCACAGTGGTCTATACCTTTGTTGCTCTGAGGCACCTTGTTAAGGTGATCCCAAATCTTATTCAGGTCAACGGGAATTTTTCTCTCTTAGGGAGCTCAGTTATGCTTAGCTGGATTTTCTGAGTTCCCAAAGAAACATTCTACAGTTCCTCTGTACCTGGGAACACTTTTATTTTACATTTATGTATATACAAAAAACCTTTAGAATGTAAATTTCATAGGCTACAAGGACGTGTCAGTAAATTGAAATTCATACCTACTTAATTCTTCAAATAAATCAATAATAACTATAATAGTTCAAATATCTCCAACCTTACAGAAAATACACAAGAATTACTTTTGTAGGCTTGAAGTAGATTTTAAATTTGTTAAGTGCTTTATTCTGGTCTTCGAATTGCATGTTTAATGGTACCATTTTAGAGTAAATGGAAATTTTTATGCATCAAATAATTTCATTAGACCTGTACTCATATGGCCTAGCCTGGGTTAATATAGTTTGATAGTTTTTTATTATTGCTACTATTACAAAATTCAAGGGGACCATTTTATTTGGTTACTGGAAAGATTTTTCCAGCATTGACATTGTTTCTGGAACATGCCTTAGACCCAACCTTCATTCAAGGTAAAGCAGATACATTCAATGAAATCATATTTGCAGGAAAAAAAAGTGTCTGCAATGGGATGGACGTAATAAAACAATTTTGGAAAAAAGAATAGTTAGTTTCTCCATCACTGATGATCTCAAATGGAGCTGGCTTAATCTTTTAGGTTTGAGATATACTAAGCATCATTCCTTACTTCTCAACTGAAATTAATCTCTGACTATCTCTTTCTGTATATGTGAAAGGTGTCAATGACTTCTTGTTGTTAACAAAAGTAAAAATCTTTTAAATTTTAAGGCACCCACAAATACTATTCCATTTCACCTCTTCAGCACAAACTATGCTTAGTTTACAGAAAAATGAATACTGTAGATGGTGTTTGTGGACAGAGTAATAGTCAACTAACAAAATGTCATTTAGTCCTGATTCTTAGGTCTCCTCTCATAATCAGACATCACCTAAATGGTGAATGAGAAATATGACATTCAACAGTTCATGAACCAGATGCTGTGTGATATGAGTATTGCCAGCTTCATCTGTCATCTCTCAGAAGCTGGAGAAGTGAAATTTGTTGTGAAGCCCCAGATCTGATGAGCAAAATCAACATCAGCTGTGGGAAGAGATTTGCTGGCTGCACTCAAGAGATAGAATCATAGAATCATAGAA
>NW_009188094.1:0-4590 GCF_000690835.1 Fulmarus glacialis
GTCTGGAAGGGGGGCGATCCCAGAGCCCACGGGGAGCGCTCCCACCCACGGCAAAACCACACACCCTGCAGAGCCCACTCTTGGCCCACAGCACCTCACCCTGTGGGGCCGGGCCTGCCCCCTGGCCCGCCAAGAGGGAACCCGCCGTGGCACGGAGATGGGCTGCACGGGCCAGTTCTGCCTATGCGTGTCCCTCTCATCGCAGGGGCCACCTGTCCTCCTTGGGGCACTTGGTGGCTGCTGAAAATGGGTTTTGGAGGAGCTCGGCCCTCCCCAGGCGCGAGGCCCTGCTGGCAGGGGCAGCATCCCTCGCTACTGTGCTACGCTCCCGGCAAGCTTAGCCTGGAAATCGAACTCCTCACTAGTAGGTTGCAGGCTTGGTTTGTGGTTTTTTACACCTCTACAGACTCTTGCCAGCACAGCTGTTTCAGCAACAACTACAATCTCGGCAGTGTCAGTGAAAACTCAGGAGAAGATGAAACCATGTTTCAGCAAAGCTTAAGCCTGGTACCAGTGTGTGAGGTGTCTACAAAGGCAGTGGTTCTGTACTAACATCCTTCAGCAGTCCGAATGGGATTTATGCCAGGAGTATTTGCTCATTAAATATGTTGTCAATTTACATTTTGTAAATAAACAGGTTTCCAGGCATGCTTGATTCCTGGTCTCTAGTTTATTGCAGTTCTTCCTACTTGACTGCAAAGGTCTAAACAGCAAGGAAGCAGAAACGTATCTAGACTTCAATGAAATAATACTGGCAATTAAAAATTCTTAAAATGTACTTGCTGTAGACACTAGATGAAATTTTAGACTAAAAAATACCCATATGGCAACATAAATAAGCATTTCTTTACAAATAGAAACCTTGACTATCGCATGCATGCACCACTGAAGAGAGGGCAGTTGGACGTACTTACCTGTACAAAACTATTCTTTACAACCGTCATGATGATAGTTCTTTATGTCCGTTTGCCAAGCTGAGTTGTTACTTTCTTTCCATTTACTTTACGACACAAGGTACATGTCACCATCACCTTGGCAAGATACTTACCCTCTTGGGTTTTGCCTCTTGGAGGTACATCAGCAATGTTAGGAGACAGAAGTATCGCTCTACTTGTGAATTACTGTTCGTTGAATCCTCGTTTATGACTTTTGATGTTCTGGATGTTCTTTCAGTTAGGGTGAGACGGTGATAACAGACTGATGTATCTCTCGTGCAATGCTGTTTATGTACAAAGAATGAGCAAAGTCCCGCTTTCTTGTACTGAGCAAGAATTAGATGACAGAAGGTGTTTCCAACTCCCTTTCCACGTAAGAGTTGCCACTAGGACCCCATCTTTTTCTCCAGATAGCCAAGACCTAGACATTTTGTTCTTTTTTATTATGTGTATTCAAATCTCCATCAGCATGCAGAAGACAGTTCTTAATCAATCTGCACATGCCTGTTCAGAATATGGCACTCCTTTTATTTCGGCTACCAAAAGAGCTCCATTTCTTTTATACTTAACTTAAAAGAAAGCCATTAGCCCTCTCAACTTTAACACTGCATAGTGCAGTCACTAACACACTTAAATGGCAGCCACCTAATTTCTTTTACATGAGTGTTTTGCTGTTGTCACAAGTTAAGTAAAGCTCACTGAACTTACAGTAGTGCCTGCAGCATAATTTCTTTTCATCCTTCAGTTTAAACTAAGGGACTAAGTCTTCTGTTTTCAACTTTAGAAACAAAATGAAAGAATTTTGGTCTTTGGCATTTTAACAGAATTTTCACTTTCATGCTATTTTTTCTCCAACCCATGTAGTATCTTTCACAAAGAAATTCATTGCACATCGCATTCAAGATAATTTTCATTACAATTTACAAATTGTCCAGAAAATACCAGAGCTATTAAGTGTCAGTCCAGCAGTTTAATACCTACCTTTTCTCTCACGCTCCTACATGCATGTCCTAAAATACCCTACAAACGGTAAGAGTGAAAATCAGAATACAATCCAGTTCTTGCTTTCCAGACCTCTTCAGCGCATCCATAACTGATTTTGGAGCAAAGCAGCTGAACTTTGAGATGAATGTTTAAACCTGCAACACAGTAATACATGCTTAAAAAGGTTTACTGAAAAAATAATGAACAAGGTAATAAGACTAAATGATCCTGCTTGAGATTCCTGTATACTCTTTCAGAACAACAGCTTCTTGTAAGTAAGGACTAACCTGTTTCCCATCACAGCAAAGTCTCCCTGTTAGACTCAGAGTTTCTTTAAGGACACAAATTTATTCAACACAAAATTCAGAAGAAAAAAACCCTCAATATAAAGCATTTCCACTGAACACTCTAAAATATAGTCTATACAAACCATCTAAGGCAGGTGATTCAGAGATGGCTAGCAGATACACACCTCTTTCTTCACCTCCTCTTTCCCAGAAGAGGAAGCCCCTGCCAATATCCCAAACTTGGCTGGTAGCTACTTGCCCCCTCCCCGTCCTGTCCCTCTGGATTTTAAAGGGGTAGGCTATTTAGCCTAAGTTTTCATCTTATTTTTAATAAGAAAGCATATTTTAAAAGCCACACAGTTAACATAAAATTAAGGTTACACTGTTAGTCACTGAAAGGAGAGAAAGTAAGTATGAAGTGAAAAGTGCGAGTCTAATGCTACCCCTTTGAGTGTATGTATTGTAACATGGTCAAAACACTCTTTGACTTTAAAACAGACATTTTCAGTTATTAATAAACAAATCTGCAATGCTTATAAGAAGTGGCAGGATCATCAAAGGAGTGACAAATACGTTCAATTTCTCCCAGCACTATTAACAGCATACATTATCTCTAAATTACAGCTGTGCCTCTTAAGGTTAAGTCTATCATTCTTTACTATTATGCAAATGCTGATCGTGACTCGGTGGCTGCTGTTGCCATTTTAGATCTACTAATTTGTAGCATATAAGAGCGCCAGTCATGGACAAGGAGCCCACTGTGCCAGGCAATGAAGTTGTATGGGACAGCCTGGCTCCTGATCTAACCGGGGAGGTTGTGCACACAGTCGTGAGGCATTGGGGATCAGTATTTGCCTGCACAAAAGGAAGCCTAACCCTTGTCAAGTGTTTCTTGCGAGGAAAAGGGGAATTCTGAAGGTGTGTTAGTTTTGCAGCTGTGTGCGGGCAGCTCCTCCCAGACAAGCTGGGCAGCGTGACGCCCGCAGGGCTGCGCACGAGAAGGTACCGAGCGGGTGATACCACCGGCTGATGGGTGATAGTAGGGCTGACTCTGTTACGTGTGGGAGGCTGTGCTTGAGACAGGCAGAGCTGGGGTGGACTATGGAAGGTCTTGAAGGCGAGGACAAGTGGCTGTCATCTGATGTGACAGAGAGTAGGGAGCTAGGGGAGAAATGCAAAGATAGGTGTGGCGGCACCGGAGGGCCAGCTAGAGCCATATCCTTTGCTGAGGCATTTAGAGTGATTATGTGCAGGACAGGGCTGCATTTATTAAGGGCAGGACAAGCACTTTGGCAGTACGCACGATTCAAAGTGGCAACAGCTTGGATGAGAACCTTGGCTGTGTGGATGGAGACAGAAAGGCTTCGTGTCAGGGATTATTTATAATTATAAACCTTGCAAGGCTCAGACATGGCCTGAATAAGGACACAGGGAGAGGTGTGGACCAAAGATGCCCCCCCAGTTGTAGGCATACATGAACATTGGCCTAAACAGCAGCTGAGGAGCAGCATGATGAAGTGGTCTGGTTTAGCCAAGCTTGAGCTTGAACTGACAGCGAGGCTTATCTGAGCAGGCACCAGAGAGGTGGGCAAGGCTGTTCGGAAAGAAGGTCTGCAATTCATCTTGCCCAATTTTAAGTGTCTACGGTGGAGTCATCAGCATCAGCATCAGAGCCACTCAGCTGGGCTCCCTTTTTAGGTAGGGGAGGGAAACAGGTTCTTCCTGCATGCCATTCATCTGACCTGCTTTAGATACCTCCTATAGGATTAGCTGTAAAGGGAGTCTAGATGGCGTTGCAGGTGGAGACATCTACACTGTACCCTTTTATTTTTGGTCAGGTTGACCTCACCTTGAAAGACTGATCTGAATAGAGCACTGGATCTTCAAGTGGTTGGGATTACCCAGAGATAAGGCATAGAAGAGAGAGAGGACAAGGACAGAGCTTTATACCACCCATGCTGGAGTCTGGCGAGTGAGATAAAGAGGAACCTCCAAAAGCCATGCTGGTTGAGTGAGGGGAGGGAAAGGGGAGGGTAGAGCTGCGAAAGACAGAGGGAATAACCTCCCAGGGAGAGAAGCTCAGCTGACTTGTGGCAAGTGCCTGACAGGCGAGCGGAGATGTAGGGGAGCTGCCTAAGAGGAGGTCATTCAAGGCTCCCACAAAAGCAATGCTGGTTGAATGCAGGGGCAGAGGCCAGGTGAGGGAGAAGCAGCCACAGGAGGAGGACTCCAGGCTTTCACTGAGCTTACAAAGCAAAGAGAACTGAGGTGCATGTTTGTATCGGGTTTGCGTGGCAAGGTTATGGTAGCGGGGGGGCTTCTGTGAGAAGCTGCTAGAAGCTTCCCCTGTGTCCGACAGAGCCAATGCCAGCTGGCTCCCAGAA
>NW_009188094.1:5290-11076 GCF_000690835.1 Fulmarus glacialis
GGTAGAGAAAATCAGGAGTGAAGTTGAGCCTGGGAAGAAGGGAGGGGTGGGGGAAAGGTTTTTTTAAGATTTAGTTTTTATTTCTCATTATCCTACTCTGATTTGATTGGTAATAAATTATATTAATTTTCCACAAGTCGAGCCTGTTTTGCCCATGACGGTAATTGCTGAGTGATCTCCCTGTCCTTATCTCGACCCACGAGGCTTTCGTTGTATTTTCTCTCCCCTGTCCTGCTGAGGAGGGGAGTGATAGAGCAGCTTTGGTGGGCACCTGGCGTCCCACCACAATGTTTAAAAGAAAGAGAAATGTATAAAGAATAGTTACTGGGGGGCGGGGGAGAGGTTGGTTGTTTGTAAACAATAAGAGAATTAACAGATGCAGCCAGAGAAGGTAGAGCAATTAAAGAGATAAAATGAGAGTGAGGCAATTAAGGAAATGAGAGAAAGTGGAACCAGGAGCAAGCAGAGGAGCGAGAGGACAAAAACAAGGGAGAGAGCTCTGTGTCTTGGCACCAGCGAAGAATTGGAGAGAGGTAAGTGGATGTGAGACAGTGTGGGGGGGTCCAAAGTCTGGAAGAAAGCAGTGAGATGCTGTGCAAGTAGAGAGGAAGGAAGGAAGGAAGATACAGTGAAGAGGGGAGATGCTGCAACTGAAATTGTACGCAAATTGTATGCGAATTGAAAATGTTCAGCTAAGCTGGAAAACTCAGGCTGCTTGGCGTACAAGCTGTCGTCAGGTTTCATGCAGTTAAGATTGTTGAAAACCTAGCGGACTAGCTATATTTGAAAGCTAACGTTCTTACTTAACTAAGTTAATGATTGCCAAATCTAATTGTTAGGGCTGGGTAAGGAACAAGTGGAGTCACAGCTGCAGCAGCACAGCAGCTCCGACACGGGGCCCCTGAGACCTAGGCACTGACTCAGCCGGTCACCGCCTGCTGCTGTCCAGCTGCGGGTGCCTGGGCGCCGGGTGCTGATGCACCCCATGGGGGTACCCAGCCCCAGCGATACCCCCTCCCCGGAGGATTGGGCAGCCTGAAACAGAGTGCTGGGTGCGGGGAAGGGCTTCAGCACCGCTGCCTTCCCCTCTGCTGTGGGAGAGCTGGGGGAAGAGCCCAAAAGCAGTTTTTAAATTACAGGGAGCCGGAGGTGGGGCTCAGGCTCCCCGGTGGCGTCTTGGGCAGCACAACCTTCCTTCCAAGTCAATAAGTCGATACCTAATTACAGGTGAGACTCATTAGCACGGTCTGCTGCTTTGTGCTGCCCTGGCACTGCCGTGCGGCTGTCGCTCCAGTGTAACCCGTTGGCATCCACTTTTGCTTTTGTGTTCCATTCGAGTATCTGCGAATCTGCCTCAAAAAGCCAAAATGGAAAGTGATGCATGTTTGATAATATTTTTTTCAAATCATTGTGGAGAGCATACAGTAACATCCTCTACAACCACTTCTTAGTTGGTGCTCACAGACTGAAATTTTCGGTAAGCTGTACCAAAATTAATCAAATGCTCAGATGAAGGAAGCCCTGTGTTAAAATGAAGTTCAGACTGTAAGCATATATAGGGGACGTAAAGGTGAAACAAAAAAGAAAATGCTGCAGCAGTGTAATAATTATTTTCAAGCACAGGATTGTTTATAAACACAGGATGCTCAGAGATGTGGTTATACTTATCCAAATATGTAATTACAAGGATACAAGTTTAAAAACAAGAATTAAATACTGCCTTTCAGTAATTACATAGGAGGAATCTATTTGGAAAACATATCCCATGTCTTTAAAGCCAAATATTAAAAAGACTCAGACATAACAGACAGGAGTTCGGGCTGTTTGAGAGATTTCATTGTGAATTGTTTCAACTGAGAATTTTTTTATTTAGTCTGTTTCGTGGTTTTAAAAGACTAATCTTAATTTAATTTTCTGGATTCAGAATGCCTAGTTATGAGATACTAGCAATTAGTTCTATACATTTTTTACTCTTAAGTAATTTATAAATATTCTGAGTCTTTAATTCTACTATATATTTCATTGGGAATAAATATTTTCTATTTTTCCTTTAAAATTGTATTAATTCTATTGTAGGGCATTAGTAATATTACACACTAAAAGCACTAATTAGTGCTTTTCAATATCAAAACCAAAGTAATTAGAAACTTAATGAACCAAAAATAGTATAACAGTATCTCTTCTATTCTCCACTAGAGCGGCAATAACTTAATATGAAGAGACGCACTCCAGAATTTCCCAAAGAAAGAGAAAATTAAATGGTGGTTGGAACTGCCATTGCTAGAGTCATGCAGCCATTAAAAAAAGAGATTGAGAGAGAGAGAGAGGTGTCTGTATTTCAATTCAAGCAGAAAAGGGGACCTTAGGAGACCTTGAAAACTGCTTTCTTGAGGAGCACACTGTGTATTGGTCGCATCTTGGTTTCATCTGTAAAAAATGTTACAGTTTGATTGTCAGAGCTACTCCCAGCAGCATTTTATGCATTACGAAGTTCTATATTACGAAGTTTTGATTTTTTTTTTTCCCCCCACTGGAGGCAATTGTTTGAAGCCTAGACAACTTCCTCTTGCTGATTTAAAATGTGGCTTTTCTGTCCTTAAATCAAGTTGGGACAGGAAGGTGCTTTCTGGATCTGATCCTCTGTCACCCCTCTGCTGTGCGTGGCGATTGGGGAGGTACTGTAGTTAGCAGGTTTAGTGTGAGCTGTGGTGCTGAAAAGACCCGTCTTTGTTCTAACACTTAGTTTGCATACGTGTGTTCTTAACTGAGCAGCAGAGAGGAGACAAATGCTGTCAGGTCTGGCTTCAGGGAGGTGGGACCCTCTGAGTAGTATTAGTAGCTTGACTAATGCCATTCAGGCTTTTAATTCATAATTTAGGGACACCATATCATCTACTTAAAATCTACAAAAAGCGGTCACTTAGAAGTGAGGAAACGAGGGATTTCAAATATTTTACATTTCCCACATAAGCAGTTTTCTTCTCCTCAAGTACATGCATTTCTTCGCAATGCAATAACCTTCATGTCAACCCAAATTAATATTGTTCTGCCAATAGCAAGGCTGAGAAGGAATGCAGATGTACCTTCAAGGGAGATGATTGCTTCTAGAAACAAACTGGTCATTATGACAGGATTTCTCTCGTCTAACTTTAGCCATATGAAAGATGAGCATCTAGTTTAAGTGTGCCCAAAAGACTGTTTTTCTTCAGCTATGCTGACTGATCCATAAGTCAGATTTCCCTCGCTTACAAGCCCGCAGTGCCCCAGACCTTACACCCTCCCACCTACAGCACCACTGCCAATAAATTAAAGAAGTCACCTGGGCTCCCTCTGTAGCTGGAGGAAAGGGTATGCGCTTCAGGAGACCTTGTTTGCCCCATCGCGGGAGAGGCACCCGGGTGGGTCAGCACGAATGTCCCGCTGGGGTCCCTGGGTCTCCCTCTAACGTTAGAGGGAACCTAGACAAATTGCAGGGAAGCGCGCTTCACTTTTAGATAGCTGCCGATGGCTGGGGGGAATCGCTCTCTTCGTCAAGGGTTGGGAAGCTGCTGCTGCTACACCTTGTTTAGTGCACAGCCAATTAAATCTTAAAGCGAGCTTCTCCCATATATTGCGCTTGTTAGACTGCTCTAAGACCTTCCAATTATCCAGACTGATCATGAAATGAAAGGCAAAATAATTCCCCGGGCGCAGGTGTCTCTAATTATATATCGCAGTTCTTTATGAGGAAGTTCATGGCCCACATTTGTTTACCCTTCCTTTTATGTTTCTTTTTAGGTTCTTGCAGGTAAAGGTAGGTGGTTGCTTCAATGTGTCTAAAATGACCAACATATCAAAACAAACTAAGGGTAAGCTGTGCTAACGTGGATGTACCTTACACCAGTTAATTCAGAGCAGGCAGTTTCTTTCTTTGCAGTTTTTTGTTAGCTGACCACACAAGAAATTCCCAAGTTCTCCAGCAGCATTTCACTTGCCCAGCCTTTTTGATAACTGATGTCCCTCGTTGTGCAACGTAAAGGTCACACAACAAAAGTACCCACCAGTCAACAAAGTGGGACGTTCACATTCTGGTAGTAGCTCTTGGTCTGCATTGCACATCTTGAGAAAATTGGGGGTTATGGTGTAAACGTAAATGGTGTAAACGACAGATATTCCTTTACATAGGAAAGGAATAGAAGTTCCTGCGTAGCACGTGTGCAACGTGGCTGAATTAATCGTACTGTTCGAGCGCGATGGTTTGTATGCCTACGGTTTTACTGATAAATCTCAATGATCATTAGCCCAAAATCAAGCTTTTCCCATGGAATAAAAAAGAGAATTTATTCAGCTCTGAGGTTGCATTTCTGGTTTCTCTTACGGCTCTGATAACCCCCCATCACCTTTCATATTGCAACAAAGGAATAATGACTTTGCACATTTGGAAAAAAAGAAATTAATCCTAAAGAGTAAGGTCTTAATATCTAACTTTGAAATACAGTTTCTCCATGATTTCTGGTGCAGAGGGATTTTTAAACTCAGTTTATGCAGCACAATAGCAACAGGCAGCGCACTGGAACTGCGAAGTGGGTTGCTATGCTGAGGTGCTGCAAACTAGCCTGCAGATGCTTTCTGAGGTCTAAAATAAAAACACTCCAATAATTAAGAGGGAGGTTGTTTTATTGGCACCAAAATCACTCTGCTGACTACAGCTCATTATCGCTGTGCAAATACTGCATGTGTAAGGTGATTTATATCATGTTCAAATTCGGAGTGCCCTAATTTAATACAACTTGAGCTGGGAAGGGATCAATTTGAGATTGTTGGTATTAGGCATTTTCTTTGGTGGTTATAGTATCCGTGTGTGACCTTAAGTCAAAATACCAAAAGGTGTAAACTAGAAAACGTGGAGGCAATCAAATCCAAACTTACGTAGCAAAAATCCGAATGCTGGAAAATACAACCTGAAAAAGGAAAATAAATCAGACTGGATTCTTTTCGTAGGGAACATGGTCATATATGTTGAAACGACTGTCAAGTACAGATTTTTAAAAAACGTGCAGTACCTAGCAGTTCCTCTAAGCAGACAAAGCAAATTATAGAAGTTCCTCATGGCCACATGCAGGGGAGCGCAGGATATCCGTGTTTCCTCAAACCATCTGCAACAGACTGGCTCTTGAAAATATTTGAGAGAAAGAGTCATTTCCCTGTGCAGGTAAGGCTTAATGTCAGTGTGCCCAGCTGTGTGAGAAGCACTGCTGAGTGTGAGTGACTAATACATTTGCCAGCACAGCAACAGCAATGTCTAATTTATTGCTGTGTGGGCTGTCTGGGTAGCTCAGCCCTGCAGCCTTTTATTCTGCCAGATGCTGATCACCTCCTGAGAGGTGCTAAGACACTTCATTTGTCAATGGGTGCTTGGCGCCTTGCAGAAAGTGATCGGCGCCTTGTTGGGTTTGACCCACCCGGTACTGAAAAATAAAGGTTATCCATCCTCTTGTGTACAGAGACAGCTAACACAAAGCCCGTGTCCTTGAAAAAGCCACTGTGACCTGTGTGTGAGCAATTTCGAGGAGGAGACATCAGTCAGTCTGCTGAATCTGCTCATTAGCTGCTGGAACAAATATTCACTGTGAATAAATAGTCCTTTTAGCTTCCCCTACTCCACCATTTCAAAGCTAGAAAATATTTTTCTAGAAGTGGCATGATGGAAATGAACCGAGTGCCACCAGCTTGAGAGTCTCCCCAGGCAGCTTCAGGCACGGGGCAATGCCCAGCCGGGCTCGGAGGTCAGGTAGTGCCAGCGCTGG
>NW_009188095.1:0-4515 GCF_000690835.1 Fulmarus glacialis
TTTTTCCTGAGTCCCTGCCAGAGCTCCCAAGTTTAGGGGCTGGTGCTGTATTATTTTAGACATTCTAAAGGGATAAGTAATTCAGATTTGGTCACCTCAACACTAGCATCTTTGCAGACATCTGACCTTGTCACCCTGCTCTCCACCAACGAGAAAGGAACCTAAATAAAACTGTTAGGATGTAATTTATTTGATCAATTTAAGGAACGTACTGAAGGTGAATCAGGCCTATTTTCTCCTTCAAGAAGGGAACCTAAATTAACTAGGTCAAATACATTGACATTAGAAGAGATGAATCCCAAACTTTTTTCATGTATTTGCATGACTACAACATCCCACAGTTCTGGTCATAAAATAAGACCTCATCATAGGTCAAACTGGACAAACAAAACAGTGTTATTTTCTCCCTGCCCTAAGCAACTAATTGCTATACGCCTAGAAACTTACTAACGAAACCCTTGACTCCAATTAATAAAAATGTGCTCAACTGAATTAGTGTTTTTAATCAGTAATTTAATTAGTAATTTTAATTAGTGTTTTTTGGTGTTCAAAAAGTTGGTATTTTCCCCCAAAATATTAAATTTTGTAACTACTTCATAATTTCAAACAAGTAAGAATGAGTAGATACAAATTCAGAAGATGATAAAATGGGGCAGTAGTCACCAAAACAATTACTTATGTAGAATTATTTATCACATTCTAATCATTGAAGGGACTTTCTGTTACAAGGAAGAAGGTATCACTAAGCGGCTTTTAAAAAAGTTTTGGTTTAAATTATGTACATTTTACCCTCTCTAAATATGCATACAAACAATTCCAGGTCAAAGAGTTACAGACACACTGTAGCAGAGTCACAAAATAGGCAGGAATGTTACTTGTACAAAAATATAATAGTAAACAAAGCTCTACTTTGTCTGCATGTGGCAACTACTGCCAGTGTTCCCTTGTGTACTGGAAACCCCCCATTACTACAGCGTTAATTAAAATGGTGTCACTGCCATGTTAGTTTCCACGATACAGCTCATTTAATACAGGTACTATTAAGCACCTTATTATGCATCTTTGGTTGCATATGTTTTCCAACATTCAGCTCCACTGGGAAACATGGCACACGCAGCAACACTTCTTTATTTCCTTTTTAGCCTATTTATTTATAAAACAGGGCACAATGTAGTAAAGACCGCCCTATATATACTAGACTATACATAACCCTTCATACTGGAGAACATTTTTTCACTTTTCTGCTGGTCAATTTTGCAAAGCAATGAAAGCAGATAAAGATAATACAGATGTAAAAACACTGCACAGTAATGATTCACAGACTATGTGTTTAAATTACAGTACCAGCATGTGTTACTCCTCCCCTCTATTTCTGATTTGTTATATTTACTCAACACAGTTCTGGGAACAGTGGAAACTGGGAAAACACCACTGCACCCATGATTACACATTTGTTTATTTCCATTTAAGTCCTATAAAAATCCACGTAATACTATGAACTTATAAAATGTCTACCTAAGGTACATATTTTATAGCCTTTGTTTTTATATGCTATTTGAGTGTAGGGTAAGAAACAGAAGAAAAACATCGTCTCTGCATTACAGAACCATTTTTGCAGTTAACTGTGGGAACACTCTGAAACAACATTCACCATCTTTTCCAAACATATCTGAACATGGGATAGATGAATGGACTATAGAAGAAGCAGTCTTAAAGGTACCTCCAATTTTGAGCACAAGGACAGCATTATCAACTCCTCAAGACTGCTTAAGCATACCATGCAAAGTATAGTTAATGTTCATATGAAGTTGTAACCACGGATAGCTATTTTAGGCAGCAGCTTCCAACTTTTCCCTAGCTGAGCATCACTTGAGAAAAGTCAGCATGTTCCTTACTTTACCAACTGAACTCCAACCAGTAGTCTTCTTAGAGCAAAGAGCCACAGAAGAAAAGTCTCAAAGTAAGCAAGCTGATTACATTAAAATCATACTAATCATAGGGTTGGTTCAGTAAGGAAACTCTTTGTCCCCTCCCACTCAGCTTTGTGCTTCCTGACCTACATATCCATTTCCCCCACACCTTCCCTCAAAACCTTTCTCTTCAACTTCTCTCAAGCCACAGTCCTTACATGTATCTTACCAGCTCCATATCCTGAGTTTTTGAATGCTATATACTAAGAAACCACCCAAAACACATCACAACAGATCAGTTCTTTTCCACAACTTCCAAATCATGCTCATCAATTGACAGAATACAAAGCAGGCAAACCCCCACTTATATGGATGAAATGTTTAAATAAATCCTAGTACTACAGGAAGGAATATAGGTCTTCATTTTGTTCAGTATCTGCAGCATGTGCACCAGGATAACTTACTATACACTATGTATTTCTCATTATCAATTTAAGTATGGAAACTGGACATTCCCCACAGGTAAAGATCTTTCCCTCTGTTTTGAATAGCAGTGCAGAAAAGGTCTAAATGGACATAACAAGAACTCTGACACGAACACACTATCTTTCCCAGCAATAAATATTTTTTTCTGTAGTAGCTACATTACATAACAACTGCCCCAATCCTTACATTCAATATCTTCTATTTTACATGACCTGAGCCACATCATGATAAAGCACTACTCTCAAAAATTTTTAAAAATATTAGCAAATTATATCAAATCAATGAAACCCATAAATAATCAGCCATTACATTTAGTACAATACTATCAAATTAAACTTAAATTCTACCTACTCATGAACTAGAATCACAGCTCTGTACTGTATGCACAGAACAAAATGAGTGAACAGTCTTGGAATTAAAATCAACATCTCTAGGACAATCAAGAAACATGAGACATTTTACTTCATAGAATAAATTCCAAAATCCAACATCTTGCTATCTGACGCTATCTGTTATTGTTCATTTATGAGTAGGTGAAGCAAATTCCTTGTCAAATCAGACAAATGTTGTACAAAATAAGGAAATCAACTTAGGCTGTACCATAAATGTAGGTCTATGGTAACAAGCCTTAGAAAAACAGAGCTGTAACACCCAGAACATGCTGAGTATTTGTTAGCAAAGTTATGTCAATTCCAGTTTCAAGAAGAGTGACCATTCCAAGCCACACCATCCCCCATTCTCCACCAAAAAACACTTTCAAAGTGCTGTGCATTATGAAGAGAATCAAGCTGCCTCTCCCCACCCATCCCCCCAAGTTTTACAGTCATATACAAATTATTTACATATTGGCAACTTTAAAGAAAAGAAAAATGTTCTCATTTTATGCATGCAAAGAGCATTTCTGCAGTTACTGGGAGTCGGAATTTCTAATTGAAAGAAATCTTTATTGGCATTAAACGCTATCACATGCCTGAAGATTTGTCAGATTCAATTTCGTAGAATCGAATCATAGAATAGTTTGGGTTGGAGGGGACCTTTAAAGGTCATCTAGTCCAACCCCCCTGCAATGAGCAGGGACATCTTCAACTAGATCAGGTTGCTCAGAGCCCTGTCCAACCTGACCTTGAATGTTCCCAGGGATGGGGCATCTAACACCTCTCTGGGCAACCTCTGCCAGTGGTTCACCACCCTCATAGTAAAAAATTTCTTCCTTATATCTAGTCTAAACCTACCCTCTTTTAGCTTAAAACCACTACCCCTTGTCCTGTCACAACAGGCCCTGCTAAAAAGTTTGCTGCCATCTTTCTTATAAGCCCCCTTTAAGTACTGAAAGGCCGCAATAAGGTCTCCCTGAAATCTTCTCTTCTCTGGGCTGAATAATCCCAACTCTCTCTCTTCATAGGAGAGGTGTTCCATTCCCCTGATCATTTTTGTGGCCCTCCTCTGGACCCACTCTAACAAGTCCATGTCTTTCTTGTGCTGAGGATTCCAGAGCTGGACGCAGTACTGCAGGTGGGGTCTCACCAGAGCAGAGGAGAGGGGCAGAATCACCTCCCTCGACCTGCTGGCCACGCTTCTTTCGGTGCAGCCCAGGATACGGTTGGCCTTCTGGGCTGCGAGCACACATTGCCCACTCATGTCCAGCTTTTTATCCACCAGTACCCCCAAGTCCTTCTCGGCAGGGCTGCTCTCAGTCCCTTCATCCCCCAGCCTGTATTGATGCCAGGGGTTGCCCTGACCCAGGTGCAGGACCTTGCACTTCCCCTTGTTGAACCTCATGAGGTTCACACAGGCCCACTTCTCAAGCTTGTCCAGGTCCTTCTGGATGGCATCCCATCCCTCAGGCGTGTTGACCGCACCACTCAGCTTGGTGTCATCTGCAAACTTGCTGAGGGAGCACTCAATCCCACTGTCTATGTCACTGATGAAGATACTAAACAGTACTGGTCCCAATACAGACCCCTGAGGGACACCACTTGTCACTGATCTCCATCTGGACATTGAGCCATTGACCACTACCCTCTGGATGTGACCATTGGACAGTCCACCCATCAAATCCATACCTCTCCATTTTAGAGAGAGTATGTTGGGGGGGACCGTGTCAAAGGTCTTACAGAGG
>NW_009188096.1:0-2980 GCF_000690835.1 Fulmarus glacialis
ATTCTATGATTCTATGATTCTAACTAATTTTCCAATAATACTGTTCTGTATTTTCAGAACAACGGTGAAAATAACTATACTTTCCTGAGAAGAGAGTTAATGAAAAGAGTTCCCTGTGCTCAAGCAATTTCCAAGGGCTTAATAAGTATGATTTTGCAGCATTTTACATTTTCTTTTACTAGTCCTCGATGTCCAGTGCTTTAAGTGGTTATTTTACTCCAGAAACTAGAGATCAAGAGTAAATTAACACCTCAGGTTTTATATTTAATCAGTGCCAGCTGTTCAGTTCCTTACTATTCAAACTGAGAAAACTGCACCACCTTCTCAGCTGATGGAAATCTGAAGAACTCTCTTTAATTCAGTGAGGAAATACTAATCTACACCATGTTAAGAGATGGACGCCATTTACCATCCTTTGTTACATCTTCATGGTTCAACATTTACAGTGGAGCTAAATGAGAGAAGAACCTCTGGAAGGCTTCCACTGAACATAAAAAGGAGGTTTAAATATTCATAAAGGAGATCTTGTGGAGTGATCATTGGAGGTGATCAAATATTATTTAGTCTTGTACTACCTTAGGAAGCATTTCCAAATCTAGCTCTTACAACTGGTAAAGCTTAAATTAATTTCTGAAAGGTATCTATAAATGTTTGATAAATCCCTGAAAAACAGTAGGTTTTTTCATGTAAATATTTGAATGTTGACAATAGTGACTTACATTATTTGGTTTTCATTCTTTTCCTTAATTTGTTGATAAAAATCACTTACAAAGGAAATGAAAAATATAGAATATATATAATTTTTTTCGAGCTATAGAACAATTACATACAAATATGAAAATAAATGTAAAAATAACTATGTGACGTGAATTTTTTCTCAGGCGATAAAGTGTAATTCATTATGCCAGTGTAGTGCCTACCATAATAAAAAACCCTACAGCCTGGTTCCTCTCAAAGGAAACATAAATATCAACACAAAGTGCATCCATTGGTGAACATATTAAGATCAAACATAATAGGATCAAGGTAGACCTCTCCTGTTCACAAAACATTTGTGAACATATAGCCTCACTATGCTGACCCAACCTGCTAACTGCATATTGCTCTGTGATGCATGTCGCAAAATAAGTTTGCTTTTTTTTCAAAAACCTTATCTTGTAAATTGTACAAAGTCATAAATTTTTTCTTATGGCAAGTACAAAATGAACCAGAGGGTGATTATAAAGAGACAGCTCTGTATTAGCTGAAATCCTGTAACTGAAGAAAATAATGGCTTATACAAATGGAACTATATGGTGAATAATTCCCATATAGAGTCACATGTACTCAGTCTGTGTTGCAAGTGACAAATTTAAGTTCTTTGGAAAGAGAAGCCTCTTTCACATTTTTTTGTGCAGTGAGATTATATTTAGAAAGACACAACCTATGAAGAGTGAATAGCCTTTCAAATGCTTCCTGGAGTCCTGACAGCTTTCAGTCCTGACATTTTTTCTCCTAGTTCTTTAAATGACTTGTCAGTTTCCTGGCTCTTGGCAGGTGGATGCTCATACACTCATCAGTGAGTCTTTGGCATCCCATTTCTCCCTGCTCCTGTCAATAATCACTCCCAGGCTTGGCAGATACGGCTGATTTCTTCTTTACTCCTTTACTGCTGATTTTCTTGCTTTAAAATAGCTGTTCTCATTTCTGTGTCTGGAACGTGTTGCATTTTGTTTAGTGCTCTTCTCCATAGAACAGAAATTCTCTCCCCTCATGTCATTCCCTGCTAATGTCACTCCTCTACTGCCTTGCTCTAATGAGCTATTTAGTTTCCTGATGTGTGATGACTGTCTCTATCAATGTTTTCAGTGCTTACCAGAATGCCGATTCCTGAAGACTCACATGATCACGAGAACTCAGTTTTAAATATGAGTGTCTGGCTGGTTGCAAACGCAGATATGTACTGTCTGTATTTTCAAATGTCCTGTAAGCCTAAATGTACCTGGGTGGTTGTTGGTCTTAAAAATTTAGTTATAGATACAATATTCTATAAGCTAAAAATTGTAATGGTCTTTGAAAAACAGACCATGTGTCTACACAATTTTCCAAATTTCAGAAATGTTTGCATCTCTCAAGACACATAACCAACACAGATTTTATTAGGGATCCCTATTGTTTTATAGCTTCTTAATTCTTTTATGCAGGCTGTTCTAAAATAGAAATTATAAGATATTAAATGCTATATTTATTAATTGAACTGGGGACTGATGTGGTGTTCAAAAAAACAGATTGCGGAATCACAAAACTCAGTGGGGAAAGTGGATGTTCTTCACCTTGAGAAAGAGATTGGATATAGCTGCCTGCACTCACAGAGTGACTGCTCTAGGCCTTCTAATGATGCTTTCTTTTATAGGTAATTTAGAAACATAAATTTTCCATAAGGTATAATTATGAGCAAGAAGCAGTATTTACTTATCTTCAAGTCTAAGAGCTATTTTCTAAATTATTTTTCAACTTCAACCAGGCTCAGTAGGTCAAAGTCCCATGCAAGCTGTTCCAGTGCTTGACAACCCTTTCACTGAAGAAATTTCTGCTAATATCCAATCTAAACATCCTCTGGCGCAACTTGAGGCCATTTCCTTTCATCCTATCACTTGTTACTTGGGAGAAGAGACCGACATCCACCTTGCTACAACCTCCTTTCAGGTGGTTCTAGAGAGTAATAAGGTCTCCCCTCAGCCTCCTCTTCTCCAGACTAAACAACCCCAGTTCCCTCAGCTGCTCCTTTTAAGACTTGTTCTCCAGACCCTTCACCAGCTTCATTGCCCTTGTCTGGACCCGCTCCAGCACCTCAATGTCCTTCTTGTACTGAGGGGCCCAAAACTGAACACAGGATTCGAGGTGCAGTTTCACCAATGCTGAGTACAAAGGGACAATCACTTCCCTAGTGCTGCTGGCCACACTATTTCTGATACAGGCTAGGATGCCATTGGCCTTCTTG
>NW_009188097.1:0-12072 GCF_000690835.1 Fulmarus glacialis
GCACTCGCGCTCCGCCGCCGGGCGCGCCGCGGCGAGCAAGGGCGCTTCCCAGATTTGCAGCTCGTTTATTCTTACCCTGCAGGGCCATTTCTCATCAGAAACTAATCCTGTTTTCAAATCTGCATGTTTCTTAGAAGTATCCCTAGAAAACTAAACGAAAACAAACGAGCTGTACCGTATCTATGCAATAACTCTTATGCTCGGCTCTAGCCAAGCTGGAAGTGCCAAGAGAACGGCTTCCCATAGTAACTCAGCATTTCTAATTCTGAGCATGAGAATATTAGAATATTAGAATAAACATAATAAGCATACACACACACACACACACACACACACACATTACTGTTCTGATTTTGTTCAGAGATAAACCTGAAGGGTCAGGCTCCTTTTTATTAAAAATGCTCTTACTCTCATCCACAGCAAAAAAATGTGTAACACATGAATATTCATGTTTGTTTCTTGGACAGTTTCCTGGATAAAGCTCCTTAGACAAGGTTTCTTGGATATTTTTGCCATTTTTTTAATTTAAAAATGCTATTCAGGCAATTAACGAAAATCTGTTAGGATTTCTTTGAGAACTTTTTTAGGTTTAGTGGATCTGACATTTCCTTCGTAGTTTTACATCAGAGTGGTTTTGGAAATGAGACACTGTTTTGTTACTAAAAGCTATGACAGCAAAATCTCTCATCTGTATTCAAGTTGCACACCATTTTTCTTCAATCAAATAGTACCTGATTAGCCAGATAATGTTTAATACAGGAAGTAGAAACTGTCCTTTATTTTGTGCATAAACTGAGTCTGAATTAGCAAAAAATCTAAAGTCTAAAACATCTTTGGCATATGTAGCTGCTGTCTTTACAGTATCTTTTATAATGTGAAGAACAAGGAAAAAAGTGTTCTGTGCTCATTATTACTTGCATATGAAGGGCCTTTTCTGATTTGAATTTAGGCAGAATGAAATACTTTAGATTCTTCATTAATAGATAGATTTTCATCAACAAAAAAATCAAACAATTCTTGCTGCCTCTAGAGGATGCCTTTTACCCACAAATCTTCATTTGATTACTTTCAAAGGAAGCAGTGGCCAATTTTGATCAACTGCCTTATTTTCAAAAAGTGTTTATTTTGTTTCTTGTTCCTTTGAGAAAATCTTTTGAAGATTTGTGTGATGTGGGTTCTTTGTGAAATCTAATCTGTTAATCTTCTTTTGATGCAAAACTGTTAAGCTGTTAGCAAGAAGTCATACATGAACATAATATTTGTTAGATAATAATGTTGCTAAACAGTGACAGACTGTTTAGAGATTACAGATGGGATGAAGATGATAAAGTAATTGACTCCTCTTGACTAAGCCTGAAAGACTAGTAGTAGTCTTTCTCCACAGTGCTGATAGTCCTGATTTATTCTTGTGGAAGATAACAGCAAATCAATGAAATGGGGCTGGAGGGCAGTTGATCCAGAAAAGTGTATGATGAAAGAGCATTTAGAAAAGCAGGGCAGTTAACTGGAGGTGAACAGGACAGGACTATATTTAATAACATGGTATTTCGAGAGCAACTCAGAGTTGACATTAGAGCTCAAAGTCTACATGGCGTGGACACAAGCCACAGACCAGAAGCTTTAGGCAACTTTGATGATATTCCAGGAAAAGAAAGGTTGGTAAGCTTTGTCCGTCAGCAAGAATTCATGAGTGCATGAATAACGGTGTGTCAAAGACAGTTTATCGCTGTATCTTCCATCGATGCTTAAATAAAATCATGTGGCAGGTAGATAAGAGGAGGGGCCCTGTCCAAAAGATCCCTCACTAGGACATAACAGCAACCAAACTGACTATTCATAAGCTGACATATGCAGTGTCCTAGATCCTGATGATGTTCAAAGTTAGATGTGGGCCAGAAAATGTGCCTGGCATTATTTTGCCCCCTCGCCCAATGTATAATGTTGGCAAAATCTAAGTTTACTGCTATGATGACCATAAATATTAGCACAGCACAGTTCCTGCTCTGGAATAACCCAGTTTATGAAGTTTTCCACTGGAAATTTAGGCAAGGCAGTGGAACACTTTCTCCTTTTCTGCAATGGCCAGAAAAACAATGGAGCAATTAATGGGTAGAAGACAATATCTTATTAAAAGATAATATGTTTCTAATTATGAACCTTGTATAATAGATGAATACAGCAGTATTTTTCATAGGGCTTGAGACTAAAGAAGAAGAAATCCCAGGCCACCAAAAAAACTGAGAGTTTTTTATTCCTGCCTAAGCAGGTAAGGAACATACTATACAGAAATCTGCTTGCCCAAACTGGAAAATAATATTAAACTTGTCAAACTCTTTCAGCAATGCAATACCAGTGCATTAATACAAAACCAGTAGGCAACATACTATTCTTGAAATAAAAGCGTGGTAATTATACAAAATTATGGTAAAAATTAAGATCAGAGGAACTGAGGCACAGTCAGACAAAGGGGTGTGCATAAAGTCCTAGGAGGTGATGTGCTCAAAGCAGTCCTCCATCTCTCTGAAGGCAATAGAGGAGAACGATGCAGCAAGGCCACGTTTCTTGAGGCAATACTTGACATTTGTAACAGAAGGGGCTCCAGCACAGCTCTTTGCTGCTGCATCATGCCCCTCTCTAGTCACGCGCTCCACTGAAGTCCCTGGACAGTCTGTGGCCTTCTGCAGGGATGGAGCTGAAGCCTCTGTTCCTTTTTCAGTCTTCTTTGAAGACTTGTCAGCCTGTATCTGGGTGACAGTTGCCATCTTCATATGGGCTGTAGTTCTGCAGTTGCTAAGGGAAATGATAAAAAGCCCAAGAACATGTTGGGCTGCTTTTAGTTTTCATGCTAACAAGGATGAAACCGTTTCTGCTCAGAGCTTTGGAATGCTGTTGCCCTCCTCCTCTGGGGTGGCTTTCCTTTCAAGGGCCTCGTCCAGAAAGGCCTGCACAAACTAGAAAGAAATGAAGTGCTGCTATTCACTTGGCAACATTTATTATAGGCATGGAGGGCAAACAACAGTCAGTCGGGCCCTCTGAGTGCTGCTTTGACTTCCAATCTACACAACAAAGCAAAACATCCTCTTTGGCTTCTATTCAGTTCTATGATACACAGAAATCTGCATAACATTTGATGCAAATTTTAGCATTCACATTGCAGAACTGGGTTCAACAAAACACTCCATACTTCCTCAAAGCTTTATACAATTTGAGCCATCTCTGTGGCTTGGTTTAAATATTTACCTCTTGAAGGTTCAGCTTTATTTAACATTAAATTTATGAATGCATCTTTGAGTTAATACATCTTTCCTATTGTTTTAGTTACACTCTCGGTATCTTCCACTATTATAAATATTTTTGTTGTGCAATGCCTGAATATTTCCACTTGTTTTGTGCAGAGAGCTTGAATTAAAAGACAGCATAGGGTAGGAGGATTTTATGAACAGACAGCAAGACAGGGAAAATGCATGAAGGCAACAAACATGAGCTGTGATTGAGGATTTCATGCAGAAACTGAAGATTTTGAAAATTTTAAATTCTTCAGACTTGGCAGCTGCTTGAATATGTGGCATTAGCCCTAAGGAAGGATCCCAGCTTTACTAAGTATTGCAACAGGCAGCTGATATCCAGAAGAGGGTAGTTTTGGTGTCTCCTGTGCAGAAGTGAACAGAACTGAGGATTCCCTCTGCAGCATTTCCAGAGTGGCTAAACTCCTCCTTCACTCCTCCCACTTTCCAGGGTGCACAGCACTGGTGCCCAAGTGCAGTCTGCTCAAACGTACCTGGTTGCTTTGGTAAGTCTCATCTTGTCCAGATCTCCAGCGTAGAGGAGAGGGATGGAGATTCAGTTATGAAAAGTACTGTCTGGGACATTTTGATGACCATCCACTTCCTCTTCACAGACATGCAAGGATGCACTCCATTTTATCATTGTGTGGGCAGACAATGACACAATGAGAGGTCTTGCTTTGGCTTTTTCTCCTGAAGGTATTTCTGCCAGTAATCTTTTCATTTGTTTTAGCATTGGGCACAGTTTTGTCTCTGCCCTTTCTCTTTGCAAGTGCATGACAAGAAAGTGTCCTGTAGATATGGGCATCCTCTGACAGTTCTACAGCTAGAGTTGAGCGTGTGTCTCTCCCTCGAAGGCACTAGGCTCAGGATCTCTGAAGGGTTCTCAACAGAAGTAGCAGAAGACAAGAGAACGGCTGCACTACTAAGTGTGTGATGTTACTATTTCTTAACATCAAGAAGAGAAACTCCCATCTTTTCACTAGTTTTTAATCAGAAAGATGACATCTAGTCAAAGTGATCCATGCACAGAGGTCAAGTGAGCAATTGGAAGAGTGCTAGAGAACAATGCTTGGACACAGTCACATGAATCTTTAGGCCCCAGTTTTTTGCAAAATCTCACCCACAGAGCTCAGGAAGAAAGCCAATGGTGAAAATCTTCTTGATGGGAAAACTGCTTTCCCTCATGTTTCCCTCTAACGACACACCTCTCTCCAACTGCTTTCTAATGCAGGCTGTTAAATAAAATGTCAGCTCTGTGCAAACAGGTTACCTTGCAGAACACTGTCACCTCAGTCCTCACCCGAGTGACTTTTTCTTGGGAAGAGGACTAACATTGCAATACCCCACAGCTGCGATAAGTTACAGTAATTCCTACTTGTTGAGCCAGCAAAACCTGAAATATCAGCTCATCTGTTCAAATGACTGCTCGCTGACTGCAGAAGCACTGATTTGGAATGGCTCTGCTGTTGTGCATGCCTCAAGTACAGCGTGTTCGGCCAAGACCCCCTTAAAAACCCAGGATTATAGGTTAAATGGATTTGAATTGACTCTTACCTAAGAGACAGAAGGGTAACATCAGAGATCCTGTAACACAGGGGCATTTGAGAACACCATCTGTTTCTATTCTAGGTCTCCATTACTGTCTGCAAAAAATATTACTAGCTACCACTTGACACAAAGTATGAGACAATGAAATGGAACTACTAAATGAGTTCCTTGTTAAAAGCACTTTATTTCTTTTTTTTTTTAGGTAGTGCTGTTACATTTCCAATCAGAGATTGAAACTCATTTGTTGCATCTCTCACCCTTGCCAAATGCATCATTTTAGACAGTAAATTACCTGGAAATATTTCCACACAACCTCTGATACAATTTCAAGCAAAGAACCAAAATAAATGTTAAGCTGCCAACAAACCCAACACAGTTCATTTCTTTTACTGCCTCCTTATAAAGGCAGCTTTATAGTTTTTTGTCAGATCGAAAAAAAAATGTTGTCTTGTCTGATGTTCTAATCTGTTCAGGATCTTTTTATTACTTCTGTAACTCAAATGTTGTTAGCAGTTGCCTCAGCTTGGTATTATTTCTCATGCCAAACACCTCAGGGTATGGAGACTTTTTAAATTAAAACTGCAGTTGTGCTCAATTCATTTGAAATATGACTGACTAAAACATTCTGCCATGATTCTTTCTATAGCATCACAGTTTTAGGTCAACCTGCCTTTTTTCTCCTGCCACAGTCTTTTTGATATATATTTCTGTTTCTTTGGTCCTAAGCAAAAGACCATGCACCGCAGGACCAATCCTGAAAGCTCTCCCAGGCTGGCACAATACCACAAGCCAGAGGTTTATAGAATCATAGAATCATAGAATCATTAAGGTTGGAAAAGACCTCTAAGATCATCAAGTCCAACCATCAACTCAACACCACCATGGCCACTAAACCATGTCCCTAAGCGCCTCATCTCCACGTCTTTTAAATACTTCCAGGGATGGTGACTCCACCACTTCCCTGGGCAGCCTGTTCCAAGGCCTGACCACTCTTTCAGTAAAGAAATTTTTCCTAATGTCCAATCTAAATTATGAATCACTTTTGATCTGATGGGCACTAATTTGTCTAAATAGACTGCCCTCAGCATTTCCCGCAAGGACTCAATTAATTTGAAAAATAGTTTTCAGGAATATTGCAAAACGAATACGTACATAAAGAAGAATTTTGCATATGAAATTGGGACCTCAGCACTATCAGCTCTACCAGTCTACTTCAACCTGCACTGTGGTGGGCAAAGCAGTCCAGGTTTGGGGAATTTTGCTGGAGTGCCAACAAACACAAACGTCTGCTTACCAAGTCTAGTACTGAGAAAAGAACACATACACACACACAAAAAAACTTAACAACCCCTATCCTCCCCCATCCTCAGGCTCTATTTTCCTTCTTTCTGCCATGGATTACACTGAATCCGTTAAAACCCATCCAGTGAGATGGTGAGCCACAGTCCCTCAGGGGTGTCCCTGCCCTGGCATCAGTCACGCACAGCTGCAGTCCCTCAGAGGTGCACCTGCACTGGCGTGGGTCGCTCACAGGCCTGTCCGGGTGTCCGTACGCCCTTCAACATGGAGACTGTCTTGCTCCAATAGTGCATCTCCAGACCCCAGCAGTTGCAGTTGTCCTAAAATATTTTTGAGTGGCAGCACTGGGGGCTTCTGGGTTCGACTAAAGTTTTGATCAGGGATGGGTTTTCTTGACAACACTTGTTTCAGAGCCAGCTGGAAGCAGCTGTGACCATGGCAGGGTAGTTTCTGGCCTCCCCACACTGGTCACCACTGCCTCCCCTGCGACTTAAAACCTGTAACTTATGCCCAGTTATGCCAAATATAAATTCAGAAAAAATTAAAGTGTGCTGAAAAATAAAATGGTCACCTGTGACAATGTATTGTGAAAATTAGCACTGAATTTCAAATACCTCAGAACTTTTATGCTCCACACTACCAAAAATTTCTCATCAAAAGAATCCTTTGAACTTGTAACTTTCATATAAAGTAGATATTTAAGTTTTTTTTTTTATTTAAAAAGTAGTTTTGCCAATTGGCAGATACCAATCATACCCAATTCTGGTTAGCAATTTGCAGTCATCTCCCTTTGAACCATTTACTGAAATAAACAACTCATGGAAGAAATAATATTTAATTCTTTTTTTTCAAACAAAAGAGCAAAAATTAAAGGCCTGGCATTTCCTTTAAAAACCTACGTAACGATTACAAAGCTCACAGCCTTCTAAATAGCAATTTACATAACTGGCATTGAACTGGCATTGAATATGCAAGACATTGGGTCCAAGCCAACGGCTTCCCATGCTGTTGAGAAGTTCATATTTGCACACATGCTTTCTATCTCTCCCATGATCCAGAGATACCAGGATTGGTTAAAATAATATTCTTGGAAGAAATGAGGGCATTTTCAGAATTTTGAGGGCTTATTAAGCTTATACTAGTTTTTCAGTTGTTGCTGTCCCCCACTGATGAAAAACTGCCTTTGCAATTATACTTTTTCATGAAGATCAGAAAAAAGGATTTATTCCCCCAGAAGGCAACAGGTTTACCTACGCACACTGAACGGGAAGAGGTAAGGAAGATCTCATCTACAAGGCTAGCTTTTAAAAATTAAATAGTATTTTTACATTCCCATTTACAAAGAAAATACTTATCTAAATGTGCCATATGCTACCCCATATGGCACATAGTTTTGAACAACTCTACAGATACAGCTGGTCAAAGCCTGTGAGATACTGGATGATCTCATTTCCTCTTAAGATCTCACTGTCTGTGCAACTGGCATTTTTTAGTTCACAATCTCGTGTCTTTCTTTGTTACTGCTGCTATTAAACAGTTATTAAAGATATAAGTACAACATACATTTTAGACGTACTTTGCTTTGAAGGTCTGAAGCTGAATAGTAACCTACCCATGAAGAGACTTCACTGACAATAGCATTTGTGAGCCTGTGCTTCTCATTACATCTGATGTTAACTTCCAAAAACTTCAAGGGTTCTTGCCAGTTTAAGATTATACTGTTCTTCAGCTTGGGCAGAAAATTTTTGCAATATGTGTTTGATTTTGTTTTTATCTGTATCTGACTGAATACCAATATGAATTTTCTCAGAAAAATGGGATGACGTTTTAGACACCAGCCAAGACAGTGTTTTTACAGATTTGTGCCTCCTCAAACCGATGATGATTCACTGAAGTCTCTATGGGCCTTCTGGGAGCTCACAAATGAGACAAACACAGTGGTATTGATAGCTTCATCTCAGAAAGATCAACAGATTCAGCTGCAATATCTAACAAAGCTTCTGCACCTAGATGTCTGTCTCAGCTCTGTTCTGAATATTAATGTGACATAGCAGTATGTTACATGGAAGAATGCTTGTTTCTGGGTTTATGTAATTTATAGCCTCCTAAACACAGATACATTTCCATCTATTTCAATTTACATGAATATGCATGGCTCTCAACAAGCATAGCTGAAGAGAAAGGCCAGTGATGATGACCTCTGGAAGTCTGTGGAGAAGGCAGGTGGGGACTCCAAAGTGGCTGGCTGCCACAGTTCAGTTAAAGAAGGCTCGTGAGTCAGTCTTCAGCAGTACCACCTCAACTGTACAGACACATTTATACATGAATTAAAAATTTGTTACTGGCTGTGCACTGCCCTTCTCTCTGGCCATATGCACATGTAGTCCTTCAGAACAATAAATACATGCAGAGGTATCATGTATTCCTTTCAGGTAACTAATCTCCCTTGCAAACAGCTTAGCTCACTTAGCTTAGTAGGGTTTCTATGTCGAATGGATGGCAAAAGTGTTGTTAATAGGCTAGGCCAGGCTAAGTAAAGCTCTAGTAAGTCAGGATTTTATACATACTGAGGTGGATTTGCTATTAAGTCTCACTTGGACACGTATTCTTCATTTCATGCAGAAGCAACTGTATAATTTTGATTGATAGTTTTTAAACTACAATTCGCTGATCCAGGTGCACTTTGCACAGCAGATGCCATGTAGAAAATGTGTGGGTGCCATGTTGTTGTGGTTTAACCTGGCAGGCAGCTAAACACCACACAGCCATCTGCTCACTCCCCCGCAGTGGGATGGGGGAGAAAATAGAAAAAAAAAAGGTAAAACTTGTGGGTTGAGATAAAGGCAATCTAATAGGACAGAAAACAAAGGGAAAATAATAATGATAAAAAAATATGCAAAACAAGTGATGCACAATGCAATTACTCACCACCCGCTGACCGACGCCCAGACAGTTCCCGAGCAGCGGACCCTGGAGCAGTGAACCCCCGGACAGCTTTTCCCCTAGTTTATATGCTGAGCATGATGTCATAAGGTATGGAATGTCCGTTTGTTCAGTTGGGGTCAGCTGCTCCAGCCGCGTCCCCTCCCAACTTTTTGTGCACCCCCAGCCTACTCGCTGGTGGGACCGTGTGAGAAGCAGGAGAAGGCCTTGACTCTGTGTAAGCACTGCTCAGTAGTAACAAAAACATCCTGAATCCAAAAGACAGTACTATAGCAGCTACTAGAAAGAAAATTAACTCTATCCCAGCTGAAACCAGGACACATGTTTAAAACAGTTTGCTCCTGTTTGAGATCTTTCATCAACAAAACTTTCAATGCAACTCTTTTTTTCAGTGAATGCTTTGTGAAAGTGGTTTTACGAACAACAGATAGCAAAAATTAGCATAAGAGGACTTTCATATTAGTGTGAGAGAAGCGAACTGGAATAGCACATAACCAAGAGATCAGAGGACACGTGTGCTTGGTGTTGAATATAACTTATAAGTGAGAAAGAAATTCATTAAAATTAACACCACCACAGCCAAATTTAGAATCTCACTCACTCCAGGTTTCTCCAGACATTTCAATCTGCCTGATCAACCCACCCTTGTCTAGTTCCCAAGAAGGCAGAAAGTACACACAGTGCTGTGTACACAAAAGACCTCATTGCTGTCAATCAACCTCAGGACTGCTGCACTCTAGATCATGATCTACTCTGGAAACCTTTAAATTATTTCTAGAAGGCAGTGGTGGCATAAAATAGTCTACAGGAAAGGAAAGTGACTTCTGCTTGGCAAATGTAACATTGAAAATGGACCAGTGGACAATTTTGCTGCTGGAATAATTGGGCAGGTGAAAGAAGGCAAAAGCTTGATGCAGAGAGAACAAATGGCTTGCTCTTTTTAAGACTAACTCAGATGGAGGAAAACACACATTTCAGGAATTATGTTGTATAACCTGCTATTTTTCCACAGAAGAAATACTGCTTAGGAATCAAAATTGTCCTCTTCTAGGCTTCAAGTCCTACTCCAGATCTTAAGAAATATATGCTGGGTTTCAAGACTGGTCTTGAATACAGCCTTGGTGATACAATAGTCCAGGCTGACATGCACACCACGTCTTCATTGTTAGCAAAGGGTGCATCAGCTTTAAATGACCTGTATTTGCTCAAGAAGCCTTCATCTATATTTATATCTGTTAATTAGCCATTTTAATAGGGAAAAGGTAATTTGGGTTTATGATAAGGTTATTTGTGGCAGGAAGTTCTGTTGTACAGCCAAGTTCTCCATCTCCTCTGTGTATTCAGCACAGTAATGCTAGCTTTCTACTTAAAAACACCCAGATGTTCTTCAGTGCCAGTATGGTCAAAGATCTCATTTTTCTATGAAGAGGATTTGGAGGCTTCCCAGATAATACATCTGCCCTTTCTTTTTACATCACACCTCAAAAAATGAAGCTGGCCAGAGAAATCATAAGAATTAATATATTTCTCCGGAATGCATGTGCTACCTACTTTCTCCCTCTGAATAACATCTGGATTTTCTTCAGAGTGGCTGGCTGTGTAACTCAGAAATACATGCCAAAACATGCAAAGCATTTGCAGCTTAGAGCTCATGGGAATTCCTTCAATTATGGTATAGGGAGCACCAGGGAGTAGGAGGGAAGGGGAAGAAAGAGTAGGCAAAAACCCCAAATCCTTGTGCTGCACTGTTTGCATGAAAGAAAAATAATAACAAAATGAGAATAAGAATGAAGAATGATTGCCTCATTCAACTAATCAGCATTGCAGAGCTGCAGCCCATTTATAATCGGAAGAAATACAATTTTGATCATCTCAGTACAGATTTCTAAAATGCTTTCATTCAGCGTTAATGAATCCTTATCATAACTGCATACAAAATTCAGACTGAAAATGTTTCTTCCACATTCGTTCTTACTGTTGCCAACCTTTTACGAACTATCACCTTGTCATAAACTGGAAAATTCTTCGTGGTTTTAGTTCAAAGTCAAATATACCTTTAATGATAAGAACGTTGCACCTTCCCTGCCAAAGTCACCGATTGTCTTTATCAACTGTCCCAAGAGAACTGATCAAAGGCTTTGATTTTGAACAATCTCATTGAACTGGGATTGAATGGATTTGAATTTACAAATTCATGATGAATGCATGATGAAGCAAAAAAAAAAAAAAGCAGAAAAAAGCAGAAAAAATTATCTAAACTATCTCAGTAGAGCAACAAACACTATATACTTTTATACAAAAACCTAAAAAGAGGGGTCAAACCAATAGTCCAACATTCTGCCTTCAATAGTGGCAATGGGCAATACTGTGTAAGGTGAGCACATGAGCCATTATCTGCAGTTCATTCATCTCATACTTCCTCAGCATCTGCAATCATTGGATCAGGGATGGTGATTATACTTGCCTATATACTCACCTATTCCTGTTTCAGATTATGGATGAGAAAGGATACATACTTGCCTATTCCTCTCATCATCTGTTTATAGACCTTTAGTCCATGAATTTCTCTTCAACTCCCTAAAGATAAAATATCTGATCACAAAATAAATTACTAGGATCAGCCTTAGGATTTGAATCCACATGCCCTAGTCAAGAGAATAAGCAGACTATGAGACATTCGAGGTAGAAGGGCTGTTCACTGCTCCTGCCAAAGCCAGGCCACAGGGTAACAAGGAACATGAGGCCAAAAGGAGAGTAGCAAACTGTGACAGAGAAATCCTGTGGCTGCACTCCATGTCCCTGAGATTTTTTGTGTACATAACACTAGACAGCAACTAGATAAAAGACTGAAACAATTCTGGAGCAAAGATCAGGAGCCTCCCTGCAGCTGAGGGCCTTATTTCTGTACATGGCAACCAATATCTCAAAGTCCACTCAGAAAGAGAAATAAAACATAACCTGTCGCTGAAGTTTCTGATACAAAGAGGACTTCGGG